>NW_026991927.1:0-67748 GCF_029215605.1 Mirounga angustirostris | reverse complement strand
TCCCCGTCCTGCCTCTGGCATCACCATTCTACTTTCTGTTTCTGTAAGTTTGACTACTTTAGGTACCTCATATGAATGGAATAATACGTGTCTCGCTTTGATTTCACTTAGCACAAAGTCTTCAGGGTTCATCCATGCTGAAGCATGTATCAGAATTCCCTTCCTTTTTTAAGGCTGAATAATGATATTTTATTGCATGAATATACCACATTTTACTTATCCATTCATCCATCATTGGACATTTGGGTTGTTTCTATCTTTTGGCTATTGTGAATAATACTGCTGTGAACCTAGGTGTTCAAATATCTGTTCAAGTCCCAGCTTTTAATTCTTTTGTGTGTATATCCAGAAGTGGAATTGCTGGATATGTAGTAATTCTATGTTTGAATTTTTGCAGGACCCCTCATATTTTCCACAGCAACTGTACCCCTTTACATTGCCACCCACAATGTTCAATAGCTCTGCATCCTTGACACCTATTTGCTGTTTTTTTTAAATCTAATTTCCATCCTAATGGATATTGTACCATGCTTTTCAATCTTAATATATCTTGGAGAACCTTTCAGGAAAGAAGAGCCCTTCTTTTTAAAGACAGTATAAAAATCTATTTTTTTGACTCTTCCCAGTGGGTGACCATGTAGTTTTATTTCTGGTCTTTTGTGAATGCATGGAATGTATCTTTATATTTAGTGTGTATAATGCTTCTGTTTATTTTTATACTTTATTTTTTGACTTAATTTGAATGAACATGTATAAAAGTGTATATGCATTTTACAATTTGATAGTTACTGCCAGAAATGTGTAACAATACCGATTTCCATACATCTTTGACCTCATAGTATGTTACACAACTTTTTGATCTTTCCAATATGATAAATAAAAGTGACATCTTGAAGTTTTAATTTGCATTTCCTTATGAGTGAGGCTAAATTTCTTTTCATTTTGGGGAGGCCATCATTTCTGAAATATATGCTGCATATTCTTTGTTCACTTGTCTTTTGAGTTATTGGTATCCTTTTTAATAGGAACCCTGAGTGTTAAATGGTGAGGAAACTAGGTGTGACTCCTGCCCTCACGGAGCTTACAGTCTATGGAGGGAGAAAGACAGTAAACATATAGTGTGTAATTAAGTTTTGTGATAAATGTTATAAAAGGAAAGTTTTGGGCTTTATGACAGATAACTGTATAGGTGGCTGAGCTTTAGACGAGATGTGGTGGCTAGGAAAGGCTCCAGGTGGATCCACAAGAGCCGGTGAGGCAGGTGTTGGGAGGGAAAAGATGCCAGGCAGAGAGCGCGTGGACAGTGAAATGAAAGGAGTGTGGCTGGAATGAAGTGAGGAAGGAATGATGAGAGAACACATTTGCCATCTGTCCCTCACGTTCTAAATCTTTATATAATTTATTTTAGAAAGAGAGAATGTGTGAGCAGGGGGAGGGGCAGAAGAAGGGGGAGAGAGAGAGAATCTGTAGTAGACTCTGCACTGAGATCAGAGCCTGACCTGGGTCTCGATCTCGCCATCCTGAGATCATGACCTGAGCTGAAACCCAAGTCAGATGCTCAGCCAGCTGTGCCACCCAGGCGCCCCCTCGTGTACTATAGTTTTAAAGACAGGCGTCAACAATATTCAGAAGTATACGATGAATATCCCCAATTAGTATTCTGTGAGGGGTCTTAAAACAGGTTTTATTTTTGTTCTCATATATTAGGTACTTCCCATGAAAGGCGTATGAATCAGGCACATGATAAGCAAATGTTTTTAGGCTATTAATTGATTTGTTGGGAGCCTCCATCTTTTGAATTTTCCACGTAACTAAATTTTTATTTAAGAATGAATCCCTGTACATCATCTTATATTATTTCATATTTCCCCAGATGTGTGATTACAAATTCAATTCGTTTTCTCATGTGAAATTAATTTGTGGTTCTTTGAAGCTGGCTAAATGATGCATTTTTTACTACTAAGTTATCTGTAACCATTTCCGCATTAGGGAAAAAAGCTCTTTGAGTCTATCTTTCTATGTGTGGCCAAGTTCCAAATGTGTGATGAGTCTACAGAGGGGAAAAAGTGACACTCAGAGAAAATGATTTGCAGCTTCGTGTGGTCAGCAAGGACATTCTTAAGTGTAAATTCTGCATCTTAGGCAAATTGAGCTGTGACAGATATGCTAAGCCTAATTTTGATCGGTTATTTTGTTAAGCTTATTATACCAAATTCCTAGGCAATGAAATAGTAGAAACAGAAATGTGTAATGCTGTTACCAGTGGTTACAAGTCAGCCATTTGAAAAAGTGAAACAGGAGTGTTGTTAATGTTGAAGTTAATGCCTGGTTTCCTATTTTCTGTATGTCTATATTCTTCTCTTTCCCTCCCTTTCCCTGTCTTTTCACTTTTGTTTCTAGATCTCATGTTTATTAGGAAATACGAGGAAAAGTGTACATGCAAAAATTTTGCCAGAAGCCAGTCTCTTGGCAGAAACGATGAATAGATCCAATGGAGTGGGCATGTCTTTTTCGATTTTGTATTCCTCTGGGCCAGAGAAATAGCTCAGTTTTGCTTGTTGAGCACTAAGTGCATGGACATTGGAAGCACCTGTATTCTAAGTGACTTTTTCTGTAGCTGTAGGTACTTCCCATTGCTTGATTTAAAAATAAAAAAAAATCAAAGTCTCAAATATACAGTTGCGGTCTGTCTTAATTTTATTTTCATCATGTTGCTAACAGTGGCAATTTATAAATATATAAATAATATATACTTAATATATAATATATATTTAATATATATTTATTTTATATATTATATATAAATAATATATATACAAATAAAAAAGCCACCTTTTTGTAGGCTACCATAGCCTTTCTATTATTGCTTATAAATATTTTTCTAAGTCTTTCCTGAGGTGGTGTTTCTGTAGACTGGCAGTTCTACTTTTTGTACTTGTTACTAAATGATGAAGATCATTGCTGTGTTTCTCAATCATCAGGTTAATGTTTTCCTCGTGTTTCTTTGGACCTTTTTTGTTTTTCTGTCATTCATGAGATACTTAACTGCATATATTCTAGAATACAGGCATATACATGGGAATTTTGTGCCCTTCTCTCTTCTGCAACTGCTGTGTGTGGGTTTCTGGTTTGGTTTGGTTTTGGTTTTGGGGAGTGTTTTTGCCTAACACAGTGAATATTTAATATAAGACCACACCTTCCTGCCTCTAGGAGTCTTCCAGTTTATCATCTGGTTTTCACCATTCTTATGTATAGACTAGGAAAACCAGGCAGTTCAGTGGAATAGGAGTACTCACCAACCTGATTGTTTGGCCAGGTGTCTAGTCATTGTTATATTGCTTCGTACTTCATATCATGTTTTTTTGTTGTTTTTTTTTTTTTCCGTTTGGTTTTTCTTCTGCTTGGTTAGAGACACTATCCTACGAAAAGCTAAAACCTGTGTCCTTTCTGGCCTGCGACTGTGACATTCATGCCTGTTGTGACCTATTCATATAGTTTTTCTTAAAAACCTATATGAGCATGCTCTTTCAAAGTATCAGTCTTTTGGCTTATATGACATAATAACTTGGCTTTCTTACAAGTTTGTTTTAAATCCCTCTGAGTGAAGCTTTTATAAATAAAACTATATCCCATTTTTTTCCAGTAATGTAATTTGCTATTTTAATCATATAAATATTTAAAAAATTTATTTCTCAGCTTTATATTCTGGCCCACCAATGTGTCCTTTTCTGAGTAAGTCGCAATTACATGGTAACTTTTTAACTGTAAAAATGCCTTTTACCAAGTGGGAGCGTAGGTTGCACCTCATTACTGCTTTCCAGAATGTTTCAGGCTGTTTGCACAGATTTATTCTTTTTATCTTTCACATTTCTTATTGCCTCTATTTCCTTTTATATTTTCCTTCTGCTTGGTCCTTGACTCTCCTTTTGATTGTTTTCTCCTCACCTCCTAGCTTCTCTGTTTCCTCTTTGTTTTAGTCCCTCCAAGCTTAATTTTTCTATCAGCCTTTTTTCTTGAACTGTTCATCTTCGGTTAGCTCCTTTGGGGTGTCTCACCATCCTATCGGACAGCCTTATCCAAATTTATATTTATGATCCCAAAGTGACCTCCCTTCTCACCTCCACTGTGTGTGTCACACTACGGTGCCGTTAGACACCAGGAATTAACACCCAAGACATACGTGCTTTCGTCCTTTGTTCTATTGCCAGTCATTGCCCAATTCCCATGGATGAGTTTTCATGAGACACCTCCTTTCTCTCCTTCCTCTTCCATATTTCCTACCACTTTCATATTTTTAAAAAAGATTTTATTTATTTCTCTGAGAGAGAGAGAGCAAGCAAGCAAGCAGGAGTAATGGGAGAGGGGCAGAGGGAGAAGCAGACTCCCCTATGAGCAGGGAGCCCGACACGGTGCTTGATCCCAGGACCCTGAGGTCATGACCTGAGCCGAAGACGGACACTCATCTGACTGAGCCACCCGGGGGCCCCACCACTTTCATATTCTGGGTCGTACCACCTCACACCCAGATTGTTCAGACCCCTTTCCACCTGGCCCCTTTCTGTCCAGTTTATTTTGCATATGTCTGTGAGCTTCATCTAATCTAAAACTTTCTGTCAATACTGACTTTGAGCCGAGAGTCTCGTTCAGTCATTCATCATTTATCTCACAACTGTCAGAGTGCCCCTTACATGCCACACACACTTCTCAGTGCTGGGTGTGGATAAGTGAGCAAAACAGCAGGTGCTAGGGCGCCTGGGTGGCTCAGTCGGTTAAGCGACTGCCTTCGGCTCCGGTCATGATCCTGGAGTCCTGGGATCGAGTCCTGCATCAGGCTCCCTGCTCGGCAGGGAGTCTGCTTCTCCCTCTGACCCTCCCCCCTCTCATGCTCTCTCTATCTCATTCTCTCTCTCAAATAAATAAATAAAAAATTAAAAACAAAAAAAACAAAAAAAACCCAGCAGGTGCTAGTCCCTGCTCTCTGGGAGCTTACATTCTGCTCTCATGGTGGGTGGGGTTGAGGAGGGAGAGGGAGGAGACATACATGGAAACGGAACAAGGTAATTCTGGTTGGTGATAAATGCTATCGTGTGAGAGTGTGGTAGTATGGTGGGAGAACTGATTTAGGTTGGGTGCTCAGGGAGATTTCTCTGGGCAGGTTTTATTTGGGCTGAGACATGAGGACACCTGGGACCAATCAGTTTGGGAAAAATAGGAGAGAAGAAAATAAGTAGGTAAAAAAGATCGTGGAAAACATTTTAATGCATGGGAGGCTTTTCATGCCTTCCCAAAATTGACAAGTCAGTCTTTAAGATAACCATTGCATTCGAATAAGAACTCAATACTGATCACAGACATCTGGGGCATCATGGGGAGGAGGAAGGGATAGATTGTTTACAAATGGACCTGGGGAAATTAGTTAATGTATATAGTAGGTATGATTCTTTGCTCACTTAGCTGTTTCTTGGAGTCCATTCATGCCTGGGGATAGGGATCATGTAGCAAAATAAAACTGAGATGAGAAATTCCATCATTGGAGTGTTTTTTTTTTTTTTAATTTTAATTTTTAGACTTCTTAATCTGTAATTTCTATTAACTGTTCAGAAGCAGCAAAGACTTTGTTTTGACCAATTTATTTCTGAAATTTTCCAAAAGATCTCTTTACTGGAGTGCTGAGATAAGGAGCCACGTTTCTATATTGATGGCCAGAGTTTAAATCCCAGATCTGTCCTGACGTCTCAGGCTTCCACGTACTGGTCATAAGACTTAAGAGCTGGGTCTGGGCCAAGGCCTCCAGAGTGTGGCTAAATCTGGCAATCACCAGAAAGATAAGAAAGAGAACTGACTGGAAGCAGTTTGACAGTAAGAATAGGATAAAATAGCTTTGGATTTAGTTGTGTTCTTAAAGAAATGTAGGTTTTGTTTTGTTTTGTTTTGTTTTGTTTTTGGAGATTCCCAGTTTGTATATTGTTAAGTTCTTGATTTGGGCCTCTGAGAATCTAAGGTTTGACTGGACATTTGGGTTTTTTTAGGCACTATAATGAGCCATCATAGTGTCCATGTGAAATTATGTTAGTTGGTGATTCCCATGGCAATACAGGATTAAATTAACATTTAAAAATTTTATACAAGGAATTATTCATTCATTTTTAAAATTTGTGTCCATTATCCACTCTCTCACTGGTTGTATGGTTATGCACATGTTTGAATAAATCAGATGTTGTGTTAATGTAGTGGATTCTGTTATAGGCTTTGTAGGAAAACGTTTATCTTCTATGCCTCTGGGCTGCTTTAACAAAATTTGGCTTGGTACTCGGCTGTTCAGGGTAGGTATCCGGTGATGTGTATCCTTATTAAAGCTGCTTTTCTTTCTGGAATTCTACACAATTTCTCAAGCCATCTTACTGCAGACTGACAAGTCTATGGCATTTAAGGTGTTTGCTTAAATTCTTGACCTCTATACTTCCTCAGGTACTTCTTCAAATTTTTAATAGTCTGCGATTTTGTTTTTTTTTTGGAGGAAGGGATCTTCTTGTAACAATTCAGTTGTTCCAGGGGTGGGGAATCTAGTTACCTTGTATGGCATTATGGCAAAGGAGTACCCAATGGACAGATAATGATAATGTTAGAGCTTTTCACTCAGTAATGTAAAATAAACTATATAGACACATTTTAACTGAATCTGGAGCAAAGTGCTTTATGATGTTTTCTGTATTCCCAGAGGCATATGTTATTTACTGGCTTTACCTTTATTATTATTACTTTTGTGTAGTTTGCATGATTAACTTACCATTGTCAGAAGGACTAAAATGAATATTGATATTCAATATAGGTATATTGAAACAAATATCATGCTTAAAATGACAGCCCTCCAGTAAACATTCAGGACATACTGCAAGTAAAGCACCTTGCTAGGTGCTTTGTAAGATTCAGAAATAAATCAGATGTGTCTCCTGACATCAGGATCTTTGAAGTTGTCTGGGAGATTATAACCTTATGAAAAGGAACTTCCAAAGTGACCTGCAGAGGCTTTGCCTAGGAAGGAAGGGTCACATACACACGCTTCACTAAGGATGTTTTATCACCAGGGCCCCAAAGTTGAAATTTATTCCCTGGTTTAAAAAACTTTTTTAGTAACTCATGTAAGTAATGGTTATACTTGCTTAAGGGCTGTCCCTGATGTTTACGCTATTTTAAATCTTTTATTTGAACTTTTCTTGTATATGTTATTGTAAACTCCTATATTTATTTTCTCTCTAGTTTGCTACAGAATGGTCAGTTTGAAATTGTGACAGGTGGCTGGGTTATGCCTGATGAAGCTGCTCCACATTATTTTGCCTTAATTGACCAACTAATTGAAGGACATCAGTGGCTGGAAAAAAATCTAGGTATGTATTGACGTCTTTTTCCTTCATTTGGACTACTTTGGGCAATTAATTTTGGGGAACATGAGATGAGGCTCTATTTTATTTTTTTAAATAACTGATTTTCCCAGTATTTTTTTTATCCTTCATTAATTTATGATGTTTCCTCCATCATAAGCTAAGTTGCATAAATATAATGTGGTCACTTTTAGTGTCATCTACTTTGTAATCTATTATTTTGTGTACTGTTTTATTAATTTTTAGAATAATTTTCTTCTAACAGTATCCCATTGGGATTTTAATTTTATATTAGTTAAGACTGTTGGTTAGAAGAGGCAAAAACCTAATTTACTTGCCAAAGAAAAAGAAGAACAAAAGGAAGGTATTAGTTTTGTCATTGAGAATTCAAGAGGTACGGTAGGTTCAGGTAAAGTTGGATTATATTGTTTGGACACTATCTCTTTTGGCTCTGCTTGCTTGCTTGCTTATTTATTTATTTATGAGAGAGATAGAGGGTGGGGGAGGGGCAGAGGGAAAGGGAAAGAGAGAATCTGAAGCAGTCCCCATGCCCAGCATGGAGCCCTACTCGGGGCTTGATCTCACAACCCTGAGATCATAACCTCAGCTGAAATCAAGAATCGGATGTTCAGTCGACTGAGCCACCCAGGCTCCACTTGGCTCTGCTTATTTTTGCATGGCCTTAGTCTTCTCCTGGTTCTCTTCACATGGTGAGTAAGAGGGCCATAGGCAACTAGGATTCTCATCTTCCCAGTCTAATCAGTAGAAGTTTTTCTTAATGTCTTACCTAATTGTCTCACTTTGGATTAAGTGCATAACTCTGAGCCAGTTTCTGTGGCCAGAGGTGTAGGGGCTGAAATCATCAAGCCCTAGTCAGTTTATTGGAAATGGTCATGCGGGAGAGGGGTTTGTGGAAGGCATGGTCCGCTCTACTGGAACCATGTGAATAGGTCCTCCATGGGAAAGAGGGATCTTGTTACCACAAGACATGGGGAAGAGGACACTGCCCTGATAAAACCAGGTGTTCACTACAACTGGTAAGAACATGGGACTCATTTAAATCTTTGCAGTACCTAGTATTTGCATCCTGCAATGTGGTATGTAATTCTTTTCAAATATTTCATATCTGAGTACAATTTTGTAGCATTTAGGAAATCCAGGTCCCCAGACACCAGCCAAGGGCAAACCTTCCAAGCAAGACCTTTCTAAAGATAGCACTTTCAGACCTCCTGTGTTATCTCTTTTTTGTGTACAGGCGTGATATCTGCAGCTTATTCTAGTAACAACAACAATCACACCAATGATATGGCAAAAGAAAAAGTAAAGCAAATATGTTAATAATTGGTAAATCTGGTGGAGGAGTTTATGGGAGTTCTTCATATTTTTCTTAAACCTTTTCTTTTAAGTTTGAATTATTCCAAAATATAAAGAAAGAATGAATGGGGATGGCAGGGATTTTATCTCTAACACAGAAAAAAATTTTAAATAGGAAAAAAATAGAAATGCCAAGAAGTAAGTCCAATAAAAAACATCTATCCTTACCACACAGATACTGTGGAATTGTTTCACTGTGTTTAAACTGTGTAAAAACAATGTAGTTTATGCTAATCACAGATGCTACTGTGATCATGTATTGAGTTCTTTTCCTTCTGGAAGTCCAGAATCTTAATATGTACTGCTAGGCTGAGGATGCCTCCATGACCAGCCCCCAACAAATACCCTGAACGCTGAGTCTCTTCAGGAGCTTTCTTGTTTGATAGCATTTCACTTTTGTCACAGTTGTTTCAGTTATCACAACATGGAGGGATTGAACCCATCCTTTGTGACTCCATAGGGAAAGGACTGTTAGAAGCTTGTGCTTGGTTTCCCGTGGACACTGTGCCCCCTGTGCCTTTTCCCTTTGTGGATTTTGCATTGTGTCCTTTCACTGTAATAAGTCATAGCTGTGAGTATGACCATATGCCGAGTCCTGTACATTTTCTTAACAGCTCACTAAATGGGGGTGGCAGACTTAGGGACCCCCTACACAGTGCCACTTTTCTTAAATAATTATGTTCTAAACCAGGAATATTTCTTTTATAAACTTCAGTTTGGGGATTTTTTTCTTTATGTTTAGCTTTTATTGACATATAAGTTCTATGCAGTGCAACATGCAAATCTTAACTATAGAGTTCAAGTTTTGGCAAATATATATACCCAGTTAAGCCACTTTTTCATCACCCCCGAAAGTTCCCTCATCCTCCTCAACTCTCCTGCAGCCAACTGCTCTCTGATTTCTATCACTGTAGATTATTTTTGCCTGTTTCAGAACTTCATATATATGGACTGACTCCTTTGGATCCATCAGTTTTTGCTCAGCATAAATTTTCTTCTTAAAATTGTGTTGTCTCCAATATCATAAAATTTATCCACCTAAAGTATACAACTCAGTAGTTTTTAGTCTGTTCACAGAGTTGTGCAACCGTTGCCACCCTCTATTAGAACATTTTCAACATCCCCAAAAGAAATCTCTTACCCATTAATAGTCACACTCCTTTCTTGACTCCACCCTTCCCTGCCCCAGGCCCATGCCACCACAAATCTACTTTTTTTTTTTTTTTAAGATGTATTCATGTATTTTAGAGACAGGAGAGAGTGTGGGGGGGGGGCAGAGGAAGGGCGAAGGGAGAGAGAGAATCCAAGTAAGACTCCCCTCTGAGTACAGAGCCTGACATGGGGCTCAATCTCAGGACCCTAAGATCATGACCTGAGCCTAAATAAGAGTTGGACGCTTAACCGACTAATCACACAGGAGCCCTCTCACCTGCTTTTTGTGTGGATGGATTTGACTCTTCTGGACATTTTACATACACCGAATCATACAATATGGCCTTTGTAACTGGCTTCTTTTACTTGGCACGATGTTTTCAAGTTCATTCATGTTGTAGCATGTATCAGTGCTTCATTCCTTTTTATAGCTGAATAATACTATTTTGTTTGGAAAGACCACAGTTGTTTCTCCTTTTTTCAGTTGCTAGACATTTAGAGTGTTCCCCTTTTTGGCTACTGTGAATAATGCTGCTATACACACTTGTGTAAGGTTTTGTTTGTTTGTTTGTTTTTTTGTTTTTTTTTTCCCCAGCAAATATATTTTTTTAATTTAAATTCAGTTAGTTAACATATAGTGTATTATTAGTTTCAGGGGTAGAATTTAGTGATTCATCACTTGCATATAACACCCAGTGCTCATCACATCAAGTGCCCTCCTTAATGACCACTGTCCAATTACCCCATCCCCCTACCCCACACTAGCGTAAGTTTTCGTGAGGACATATGTTTTCATTTCTTCTGAGTTTATACCTAGGAATGGAATTGCTGGGTCATATGGTAGCTCTGTGTTTAGCATTTTGAGGAGCTGCCAAATTGTTTTCCATAATGGCTGCACCATTTTACATTCCCCCCCAGCAATGTATGAGATTTCTATTTCCTCTACATGTGCAACATTTGTTATTGTCTTTTTTATTTTAGCCATGCTAGTGTGTATGAAATGGTCCCTCATTGTGGCTTTGACTTGCATTTCCCTAAAGACTAATGATGTTAAACGTTTTTTCATGTGTGTATTGGCTATTTATATATCTTCTTTGGAGAAATGTCTGTTCAAATTATTTGGCTATTTTTACATTTGGGTTCTTTGTCTTTTTATTGTTGACTTGTAAGAGTTCTTTGTATATTCTTGACGCTAGTTTCTTGTCAGACAATGATTTGCCAATACTTTTTTCCATTCTGTGGGTTGTTTTTCAGTTTCATGAAGGTGTCCTCTGATGCACAAAAGCTTTGATTTTGATGAAGTCCATTTTAGTTTTTCTTTTGTCACTTGTGTTTTGATGTCACAGCTAAGAAACCATTGTCTCACCTAAGGTCATAGGATTTACTTTGTGGTTTTTACCTAGGAACTTTATGGTTTTTAGCTCTTACATTTAGATAATGGACACATTTGAGAAATGGAATATCTTTTTGTAGCTTTGGCTGCATTTTGTAAATTCGTGTTCTGTTTTGTTTTTTAAGCAATTTAGAACAACAGCATGTTGTTTTGGATACTTTATATTTGGTCATGGAATGCTTTTTAAATTGTTCTGTTTTTTGTTAATTTCTGCTTTTGTGACCTCTGTTATGCAAATATGATCATTATAAACCTTTTGAAGTTTGAGTTATTAAGATTATCTTTTGCCCAAAATATCATAAACTTTTTGAAGTTTGAGTTACCAACATTGTCTTTTGCCCAAAATACCTGTTTTTCTAACTGTTCCCTGACTTTTCTTAAGCTTTAATATTAAATGTACTTGGAATAATCCAGTGACTAATTATATTATTCATATTACTTCTGTTCTAATTTTTAAGTCTGTTAGGTTTGTCAAAAATTGAGGGGTGTATTTTATTCTTTTTAATGACCATTTCTTGTCATTTTTCCTAACAATTTTTACTTTATTATGTATTTTGATAATCTTGCTTGATGGCACAAAATCTTTTTCATGATCTTTCCTGGTATTATTGGCAAACATACCCTTTATAAAACTTTGGCGCTTTTTTATGCTGCGCTTTTACCTAAATTTGCCCCTTACCCCTTTTAAAACAGTACTTACCATACCAAGGAAAACCCTAGTGGGATACTGGGGTCCTTTCTAGGTCTCTGCCTAGCTCTCACCTCCTTTCATGTCAGAGTTTTAAAAAATATGGTTTACATTCTTCCTTTTCTGTATCATCACCTCCCAGGGACTCTTAAGTCCACTGCAGCTAGGTTGCTGCTCCTGTGGATCATGTGAGTTTGATAGGGAAAACATCCCTAACGTTGCTAAAATCTGACATCACTGTAGAATTTGATGGTGATTTTTACTCTCACTTGTAAGCTAATTCCGCCCTTGTTATTTGGGACATTGCAATCCTTTATTATTTTATAACTTAATTTTGATATAATTTCAAACTTATAAAAAGCTGCATGACAGCTGGGAAGGGCTCTTTCATATGTCCCGTACTTAGATTCATAATGCATGTTTTTCTGAACTATTTGACAGTAAGTTGGAGGCATCTTCTTTCTTTATCTTCCAATACTTCATTGTGTGTTTTCTAAGAAAATAAGGACATTTTCTTCTTAATCTCAGGAAACAAACTGAGGGTTGCTGGAGTGGTAGGGGGTGGGAGGGATGGGGTGGCTGGGTGATAGACTTTGGGGAGGGTATGTGCTATGGTGAGTGCTGTGAATTGTGTAAGACTGTTGAATCACAGACCTGTACCTCTGAAACAAATAATACATTATATGTCAAAATAAAAGAAGATAGCAGGAAGGGAAAAATGAAGGGGGGGGAATGGAGGGGGAGAGAACCAGGAGAGACTATGGACTCTGAGAAACAAACTGAGGGTTCTAGAGGGGAGGGGGCGGGGGGATGGGTTAGCCTGGTGATGGGTATTAAAGAGGGCACGTATTGAATGGAGCACTGGGTGTTATATGCAAACAATGAATGATGGAACACTACATCAAAAACTGATGATATAATGTATGGTGATTAACATAACAAAATTTAAAAAAGTTAAATTAAAAAAAAGGACATTTTCTTATATAACCAGAAGAAAGTTATCAAATCCAGAATGTTAGCAGTGATATAATACTGTAATCAAATTCATAGGCTATATTCAAATTCTCAATAGCATTTTTTTTTTTTAATAAAAGGTGCTTTTTTTTTTTTCCCTTTAAGTCCAGGATCCAACCATGCTCATGTGTTGCATTTAGTTATCACATCTCTTCAGTCTCCTTTAATCTGGAACAGCTAGCTCCTCAGCCTTTTTAAAAAATTTCTTGACCTTGATATTTTTGAGGAGTGAAGGACTTTGTTGTAGGAAGTCCTTTTATTTGAGTATGTCCATTTCCTCACGATTAGCTTCAGGTTGTTTTTCCTTCCTCTCCTCCCTCCTTCTTTCCCTCCTTCCCGCTTTCCTTCTTTCCCTCCCTTCTTCCCTCCTTCCTAACCTAAACCAATCTACTTTTTTTTCTTTTTAAAGATTTTATTTATTTGTCAGAGAGATAGAGAGCACATAAGCTAAGTTGCATAAATATAATTTGCCCCACATTTGCCCTGACCGTAAGGCTAAATAGCCTCATATCCTAAGAGTAACTCCTCGAAGGAAGTCACTTTTACTTTTACTTCCTAGTGCTCATCGCCAGAGCTAGCCGTGAGGACTGCCCCCCATCACCTCCCACAGTGGACGTGACCATGTGGGTTGGGGGGTGCTCACTGATGAAGCCCCAGTGCTCAGTACACAGCAGGGACCCCCGGTCCTCTGCTGAATGAGGGAGGAAGGGGGGAAGGAGGGAGGGAGGATGGGAGAAAGGGAGGGAGAGAGAGGGAGGGAGGGAGGGAAACCACAGAAGTTGGGTCCATCCATCAGGAGCCCTTATTTGGGGTGAGGTCCGAGGGCATCACAGCCTGGGCCCTGGATGGTGGCTCAGGTCCTCCCAGTGCTGACCTTCCTTCTCCTTGGCCCTCTGTCATCCTGGATCCTCTCCACCTCCTCCTCCTCCAATTCTGAATGTTCCCAGGAACAGGGTAGCAGGAGGGGTCTCAGGAGGGGCTTCCCGGATCCTGTGCCCTGAATAACAATGTGACAGTGGCTACAGGACATTCTATCATGAGGACTGGGACTGTGGATCCCATCCATCTCCTTGGGCATTAGCGTTGTTCCATTCCCTGCTCTCTCCACCACTGCTGTGATAAACACTCCTGAAAACACATCTGTGAAAAACCGAGCCAGAGTTTCCAGGGGTTGGTCAGAGGCCAAGCATGCCAGGTGCTCCTGTGGCCTGGGATGGGTGCTGCTCACTGTTCTCCCAGACAGGGGTGCCTGTCACCCTTCTCTCCAGGGTACCTGCAGGGGATCTCCGCTTCCTCACGTTCTCCCCAGACCAGACACCTTGCAGTCTGAGGGTGACCAGTGCTGCCTCCATAGGGTTTCCTTTGCCAGAGTCCTTCCCCGGGAGCTCCCTCATCTCTGACTCTGCACGTGCCTGTCCTCCCCCCTTGGACTTGCGTGCGTTTGGTGTCTGTCCTTGTGGAACCCAGTGACTTGGTGTGTTGTTTGGACAAGAGGCATCGGAAACCTTTCTCTGGCCTTGGGTTGTGAGCAATGCTTTTGCCCTTTGTGGTGTGTCTTCCAGCTTCTGCATTTCCTGGTTTCTGTGTGGGCCACAGGAGTAACCAGCCGTTTCCTGTCAGGGGTCAGGCTGTGGTGTCCCAGCAGGAACGGGGGTCTCGGCCCCAAGATTGTGCCCATAATTCCTAAAGCGGCCTCTCTGATTACATCTGCTCTGTAATCAATCGGGGATTTCAATATCGAATAAGGGAAATTTTATGACAAACAGAAGAAAACGAGTCCCCTTTGAAAATAGGTGGGCAGACACAAAGGCTCCTATTGCATGATTCCACGTACAGAAACATCCAGAACAAGTAAAAGAATAGGGAGAGAAAGCAGCTTAGGGGTTTCCAGGGTCTGGGCTGGGGGCGAAATGGGCAGGGGGGCTTCTGGTTCGGGGACTCCTTTGAGACATGAGATATTCCGCAGCAATCTTCTGGGGTGTGGTGGCCCAGCGTTGGGAATGTACTTATGCTCATCACATGTTCAGTTGAAAACAAGTAATTTTATTTAAAACAAATAATAAACAGTATACAGAACATGAAAATGAGCAATATGAACCAGAACAATATGAACCAGAGAGAAAGAACATAGGGGGAGGGGATGAAACAATCTGGCGGGGCGTCGGGGTCCGGCGATGGACCTAAGGGTAATTGTACAAGGAGCTCTCCCCGCAGGGCTGTGGGCTCTGGATGTGGCTCTGGGAGCCCTGCGGGAGCAGGAGTAGGGGCAGGGGTTGGGATAGGGGCAGGGCCAGGGGCAGGGCCAGGTGTAAGAGCAGGGCCAGGGGCAGGGGCAAGGGGAGGGATAGGATCAGCAGTCGTGGCAGGTGCAGGATCTAGGGCAGGACCTGGGTAAGGAGCAGGAACAGGAGCTCCGGCAGGCGCAGGGGCAGGGGCAGCGGCAGAAGGAGCAGGAACAGGAGTTCAGGCAGGGGCAGGGGCAGCAGGTCTGGCAGGGGAAGGGGCAGGAGCAGGAGCAGGAAAAGGAGCAGGAACAGGAGCTCAGGCAGGGGCAGGGGCAGGGGCAGGGGCAGCAGGTCTGGCAGGGGAAGGGGCAGAAGCAGGAGCAGGAAAAGGAGCAGGAACAGGAGCTCAGGCAGGGGCAGGGGAAGGGGAAGGGGCAGCAGGTCTGGCAGGGGTAACGTTATGAGCAGGAGCAGGGTCAGGGACAAGAACAGGAGCCCAGGAAGGGTCAGGGGAAGGGGCAGCGGAGTCTGGCAGGGGCAGGGAGAGGAGCAGGAGAAGGAGCAGGAACCGGAGCTCAGGCAGGGGAAGGGGCAGTGGCTCTGGCAGGGGCAGGGGAAGTGGTAGGAGGAGGGGCAGGATCGGGGTTGGAGCAGTGGCAGGTGCAGGATCCAGGGCAGGAGCTGGGTCAGGGGCAGGATCCAGGGCAGGAGCTGGGTCAGGGGCAGGAACAGTAGCAGGAGCTGGGTCAGGGGCAGGTGCCAGTTCTTCCTGGTCCACGTCAGGCTGTCCGTGGGCAGGTGCCGGGTCACCTGCCGGCTCCTGGTCTCCTGCTGAAGTCGCAGCCACCACCCCTCCCTCCAGAGCTGCCGATGGGGTTGGAACGGGCTCTAGCTCCTCAGGTGGTGGAGCAGCTGTGAGAGGAGAAAAGCTCACCCCGAGCCTGCTCTCCGTGGAGACAGAACCCAGCCCAGGGCCTCCCAGAGAAGCCGCAGCCAGGAAGGAGCACTCCCTGGGGTGTCTCCCTGACTGCAGTCCACCCGTTGCATGCTCTGCGCCCAGTCTTTGCTCCAGGCCCCACACCAGCCTCTGGGGCCTCGTCCCTGTGGGGCCAACACCGACCCATCCCCACACACCACAAACACCCAGCCCCAGCCTTCTCACCCTCGGGCACGGTCTCCGTGGTCTCCGGCTCCTGGACCACTCTCCGGTGACCAACCACCTGCGACAGTGGTCTGGGTGGTGTTGGAGGTCTTCCCGGCAATCCCCAGCACTTGTTTTTGGGGATGCCTGTGGGGTCAACCCCTCCGTCAGGGAGGAGGGCATGTCCGCCAGCCGCCTCGGGCGGTCATCCGTGGCCTTCTGCAAAGACAGGGACGGGTAGCCGGCGGGAGGCATCACAGCCCTGCCCGGCCATCCTCACTGTCCTCCTGCCCAGTCCCCCTGCTGTTCCCAGATCAGACACAGACCTGTGAGTGCACAGCCCTGCACCCAGGATGCAGTGACCCATCCCTGCAGGGCTATCGGGATAAACCCTGGGTAGAAGGGGCAGCACACGCACACCCCATCCCACACGGCCAGCCTTGACCTTGAACATGACCTGCCACTGGGAATCTGACCCCTCATCAGCCTGCTCCTGCTCAGGGTGGCCCCACCCCGCATGACCCCTCTTTACACACACACACGCACGCACACCCACAGACACACACGCACGCACACGCACACTCACACGCAGAGACGCACAGACACACACACACGGAGGGGGGCCTGGGGCTGCACAGGTCAGATCAGAGCGTGTGGGGCTGGGTGGCCGGCTCTGGGCCTCCTGGTGTCACCTTTCGGGCCTTCCGGCCAAACGGCCAGAGGTGGTGGGGAGCCCTGATCGGACATCCCCAGCGGGGGCCAGCGTTTGCAGGGAGGGCTTTCTTCAGCCTGCAGCATCCAGACTTAGGGAGGCAACAAGCCCACATGTTCATGGTTGGATGATCTCCAACGAAATGAGCTGGGCAGGGGGCTGTCTCTGGAATGTGGGTGCCTGGTTACCTGGGTTCCAAATTCTGTTGGACTCTGTTGTCAGGGAAGTGAGGTCACCAGTGCCTGGGGTCCCCTTACCCAACTTCCTCCTCACACAAGACTCCCGCCCCCGAGGGCCCCCTCCCCCGGCTGCTCAATGCTCCCCCTCCCCCCATGCCCCATCCATACAGTGACTCCCTCACAGCCTATCCACAGCCACCGGGAAGCCTGGGTGCAGCTGATGTCCGCGCTGTGAGGACACAGAGGTGGTTTCAGACCAGGCTCCTGTGCGTGCCCAGGGCTGTGACCCAGGACAGACCTCGTGCCTCTCAGGGCCTCCCCAGTCTCCCCATCTGCACAGTGGGGTGTTCTGGCTTATAGTCCTAGGGACGCCATCAGGGGTAGGACCTGTACATACATTCCGGACCTGCTATCACAGGAGGCTGGGGCACACTTGGCAATGCAAGGATGAGCCAGGGGCTGGGCGGGACTTGGAGCACAGCTCAGAGGGGCCTGGGTCTGCTCTGGGGTCTGGGCAAAGCCACCCACCTCCTGCCTGTTCCCAGCCCCCGTGGGAAGGTTGTAATGAACTGATTCTGACCTTGTCCTCTCACAACACAGACTTCCAGGGGCTTCTATTAGGGTTAGGCTCAGGTCCCAGGGACTCATCTGTGCCCATGTGCTGAGCAGTCCCCACAGTGGCTCCCAGCATCCCCGAATCCTGGTCACACAGATCCCTATGGAATCCCCTCCCCTCCAGGGTGGATGGCCTCTCAGGAGGAGAATGGGGCCAAATGCTGGGATGTCATTTCCAAGCTGATGGAGGAAAGTCTGTGACTTCTTCTCGTTCCCTCTGTCGTGTGTTCATTCTCCGTCTCCTTATCTGTTTCTCTCTCTGTCTCTGTGTCTCTCACATGAGCAGGATCTGTGGACTCCAGAGGTGATGTGAGAAACCTCAGAAGCCTCCCTTGTCCGTGTTTCCCTCTTCTGTCCCAGTGCTCCATTCCTTCCTAAGGCCTTGTCACCCGGACCAGAGCAGTGAATCTGGAACCTCTTCCAAATGGAGACCCGGAGGCTGCAACAAGGAGGGTCTTGGCCTTGGTCCCCAGACTAGTGGTCAGTGCTCTGCCACGTTCTGCGTACCCAGGTCCTCAGCCCCCCAAGCCCCCAGTCTGTCCCTTGCTCCGAAGGACCTCGAGGGAGTACAAAGCATTTTCCAGGACTGGGAGCACAGGGGGTCGGGGATGGAGATCCAAGGCCAACAGGCTCTCCCACAAGCCTGTGGGACCCTAGGGACACTGCATCTCTACAGCCCAAGTGACAGAAGAGTAAGCTGAGGCCTTTGTGCTGTAGCTCCTCTGGACTTGGGGGTGGGTATCCCTTCCTGCTTCCAAGTGCCCAGGCTGGTGATGGACACCGGAACCCAGACCCTGTCCTCTCCCAGTGCCCTGGCAATCCCCCTGGGCCCCTTGGGGACCCCTGACCCTCAGCCTGGCCTGTCTCCCCTCCACATGCTATGGATCTGGGTCCTTGCCAGGAGTCCTGATGCCCTGCCCCATGGCCCAGCTGTCAGCAACCTGTTTCTTCTTTCCCCCCTGTCACCCACCTCGCTCCCAGGGTGTCCTCCCCTTCTGACCCCCAGCTGGGCAATAAGAGTGGTGTGTGTGTGTGGGGGGGGGTGCTGGTGCACGTGCCTCTACGTGCCTGGGGATGCCAAGGTCATGTCCCCACATGGGACGGGGTGGGTAGCTCTAACCGAGGATCTGAGGGGCTCTCACCCCCAAAGCAAACCTCATGGGAGTGTTGGGACTGGCCTAGGACTGGAGAGCAGCTCCTTGGACTCTGCACCCCTCAGTTGTCCTGGGCCAGTCCCTGCCTCTCTTGACCCAGGTTCCCCACAGTCCCTGAGGGTCGGACATGGAAAGGCTTGAACGTGGCTGCTCCTCCAGGGGTAGGTGGGGGGCAGGTGCACCAGGCACGCAAGCCTCCCCACTGAGAGGGCCAGCCAGGTGTGTCATGGCCAGGTGTGCACAGACGACCTGCCCACAGCTCCTGTACCATGATCCAGTCCTGCGGCAGATGTGCACGAGACCCATGGCTCTGCACCTGCCCGGTACCCCGCGTTCCCTCACCACCTCGGAGGCAAGGGCTCTTCTTCGTCCTAGGGCCCGTCATCCTTCGGACAATGAGAGCAGAGGGATCCGTATGTAGAGGAGGCCGTCAGGGCGTCCCACGGAACGTCGTATGCCCATCTCTGCTTTGTCGTCTAGGCTTAGCGGCGGACCCCCACCTAGAAAGAGGCCCGTGGGGCAGGGACTTTTGTCTGCCCTGTTCCCTGAATTATGGAAAATGTCTAGAAGGGGCTTCCTGTCCATGTGTGGAGTCGATGAAGCCCAGCCAGCAGCTTTCAGATGTCTGAGTGGCTCTGGGGCCCCTCTGCCAGCCCCCAGGGATCCCTGCTCTGGCTCCACCCAGGATGGGAGCCCCAGATGGAATCTGAAAACTCCTCACAGCCAGGAATGCGGCTTTGCCCGGGACACAGGACACCGAGGCTTGGGGCAGAGAGCTCCTTCATGGTGGAGAGGAACCGCCTCAGCCCCAGGCCACCCTCCCCGTTGGCCGGCCACAGGGTCGGGGAGCGGTCCCAACAGGCCCGACGGCAACCCCGTGTGTGGGGCCTGGCCTCGTGGCACGCAGGGTCCCCGTGCGACACCTGAGGTTCGGAGAGGGGACGTGCCAGGCCTGAGACACACAGCCCGCAAGTGATGGGGAGCCTCCGGGCGGGACGGGGGGCCCTGCTCACCTTGGTGAGCAGCAGGTGTGGGAAGGGCTGGGGAGGCGTTCCTCTGGGAGGTGCTCTGGGAGAGGGGCCACAGGAGAGGGCCTGGCCCGGCTCCACCAGCTTCCTCAGGCTGTCAGCACGTACCGCCCACAGCCTCTGGCTCGCCCCCAGCGGCAGGGCCCACTCAGGTTCACGGTGGGGCTGATCTGTGGATAAAGGAGGGACAATTCACAACACAGAAACTGCAAAACTATTTCTGTCCGAGTCCTGAAGTGCAACAGAATATCCAAATTGGTTCGGATCATCTTCCACGTATGTGAACGGTGATTTTGTACCTGGCCAAGGCTGGGGCTGCACCGGGTGTGTGTGTCTGTGTGTGAAGGACCAGGTGTGTGTGTGTGTGTGTGTTTGAAGGACTGGGTGTGTGTGTGTCTGTGTTTGGCGTGTGTGTCTGTGTGTGTGTGTCTGTGAAGGGAGCAGCCCAAACCCCTTGGGTTGAGATCATGGCCACGTAAGGGGCACAGCCATCGTGGCACCCCGGGTCGTCAGTATCCCGGATGGCGTTGGGGCAGGAGAAACTCCCGGCCATCCCCGAGCCCGGTCCTGGAGCGCCCTCGTCCCCACACTCCCCTTGAGCCCGCACCAGCCCTTACCGACTGCCTGGTGCACGTGCCCCACGCCGGGGAGCCGTCGAGTGAGGCTCCTTTTGAACAGCTTGTCCCCAATTTCTTCCATGGGGCTCTGCGAAGACAGTGAGCGGCGCCCGGCCCGGAGGCATCACAGCCCTGCCCGGCCGTCCTCATCATCCTCCTGCCCAGGCCCACTGCTGCCCCCAGATCAGACACAGCCCCGTGCGGGCACAGCCCTGCACCCGGGGTGCAGTGACATGTATCGACAGGCCTCCGGATCAAACCTGGGGAGAAAGAGTCCGCCCCAGCACACCGCGTCCCACCCAGCCAGCCTTGACCCGGGGTGTCAACATGATCCACCCACCAGGCATCTGGCCCCTCATCAACCTGCTCCTGCTCAGGGTGAGCTACCCTGCCCAAAACATCTACACACACACACACACACACACATACACAGAGGGGCGCAGGGCTGCACGGTCGGATCACAGTGGTGTCTGGCTGGCCTGGCTGGCTCTGGGCCTCCCTGTGTTCCCTTTGGGCCCCTCCAGGCAAATGGCCAGAGGTGTCAGGGGTGG
The DNA here is from genome assembly GCF_029215605.1 of Mirounga angustirostris. NCBI lineage: Eukaryota > Metazoa > Chordata > Mammalia > Carnivora > Phocidae > Mirounga > Mirounga angustirostris. The sequence goes on along the minus strand of NW_026991927.1, from coordinate 46,526 downwards.
GACCTGACCCCATGTCTGCAGTGGAGGCAACGGCTCTCACTGTCGGCTTTGCTGAGACCACATCCTGGGGACATCGAGATACAGCAGGATTGCAGCATCTCCTGCCAAGTGAACTGAGTAGGAAGGGGGCTGACTCTAGAATGTGGGTGCCTGTGACAGCCGTTGGGCATCTTGGGGACGCCCTGGCCATCAGCCTGGCATGTCTCCCCTGAGCCCCATGCTATAGCCCCGGGCATGTTCCCAGGACACAATGCCCACAGCCCACGGCCCAGCTGCCTCCAACCTCCTCCTTCTTTCCCCCTTGTCCCCTCCAGGGTCCACGCCCCCTTGGACGTCCCTGGGGAGTTTGTGTGTGTGTGTGTGTGTGAGTGTGTGTGTGCAAGCGCGCACGCACACGAAGAGAGCCTTGTGCGTACGTGTGCCCACGCAAGGATGACCAGAGGAAAGGGCCCGAGCATGGGAGTGTGGGCAGGGGTCCCCTAAATCTTAGGGGCCCTCGTTCCCAAAGGAAACCTCCTGCGAGGTGAAGCTTGGCCTCGGAAGTTGGAAACCTCCCTCTTCCTCTAGCCTCTGCTCAGCTGGTGGGTCCCAGGCCAGTCCCTGCCTCGACTGCCCTCAGTTTGCCGACTGTCCAATGAGGGCTTGGAGGAGGAACTTCATTAGCGTGGCTCGGCATGGCCGGTCGGCTCCCACCTTTTGGGTGGACGTGGCGCAGGTGCACTCTGGGTGGGCGGGGCGTCCACCCAACGGTGGGTCGGAGGCAGGTGGATCCTGCGCAGGCGCACACGTCCCAGCAGACGGCGCCTGCGCTGGTCACCACCTGCCAGCAGGCCTGCACAACCCCGAGGGGCTGGCTGTGGCCTTGGTCCTCCGTGTCCCGATCTCCACTGCCTGCTCAGTGACCCTCACGTCCTCTTAGGCCGGGGGCCAGCCCCAGTCCCGCCAGGCATGGCCGCTGGACTGAGTGGACATGGAGACCTGGGGACTAGAGAGAAATGAAATATACCCCCGCTGCCGTCCTGGCCCCCACGTTCCACTTCAGTGTTCGTCTCAGTGCATGGGGGGGGGGTCAGGGGAGGGTGATGGGGATACGTGTGGCAGGGAGGAGGTCAGGCCGCCTTTTCCTCCTCTCGTTCCCCTCCCCCTGTCTTCCTGGCAGCAGCCCCTCTCCCCAAAATCCGGCACTCAAACACCTTCATCTCCCTGCTTTCAACCCCAACCCATCCTCCTGAGGTGGGAGTCACTGACCCCATCTCCATAGTAGAAAACTGAGGTCCCAGGAGTTCCCACAGGAGCTTGCCAGTCACAGGGCTGTGACATGGCCCTGCTGTGGGTTTGAACCCAGCTCAATCTGACCCAAAGCCTGAGCTTACAGAGGAGCCGGAGGAAGGAGCCTTTGAGCCCAGGCTTGGAGGTGAGGCCATCCTGGATGGGGGTCATAGGGAGGGACGGCAGGGGTTCTGAGGGCCAAATTCCTGCCGGGCTCCCTGGGGGATGAAGGCCCTACAGAGGCTGGAGTGGGCTGAGGGGTGCACACTGGGGAGCATGTCTAGACCAGATCACGCAGGGCTCTCTGGATATTGGGCAAGGAGTCAGGGGACACGGCGGGTTGGGGGGTTCACGGGACACAATCCGGGCAGTCTTACCAGAGCCACAGCATCGTAGATTTAGAAGGAGCTTGGTGGGCATGTTTTTGTCCCCACCCAAGCATGGATCACCAAGCAAGCACCAGCCCGAGGTGAGGAGGCTGCCGCAGTTTCCTCCTGTGTAGAGTGGGGGCCGTGGTGGTCGTCTGCGTCTTTCCAGGCCTGGGCATGCTGCCTGGAAGGTACAGAGGTGGCTCTTGTTAGAGTAGCTAGCTGTTCCAGTGAGGTCAGTACTCAGAGATGTCTGAGTCAGGAGACCAAAGGGACGCCCCACGTGCCCAGTTCAACAGGATGCTCTTGGACATGGTGCCGATCTTCATGTCCAGGCTGATGGGGTTGAGGCAGCAGCGCCCACCTGCTGCATGGAGAGCGGCAGCGAGGAGCCGTGGTTGCCGACCCCGAGGCACGGCGCTCGTGTGGGTCCGAGGCTGCCACAGATGTGATGGAGGCTGAGGAGGGGGAGGTGCTGACAGAGGCTGAGATGATGCCTGCGGTCTCCAGCGACGACTGGGAGGTCAACTCCGGAACTCGAGGAACGGCAAGGCCAGCAGAAACACCAGACTGTGTAAGGCAACCGCGGTAAGCATCTAGCCAAGAAGCTGCTAGAGACTGAGTCTTCTTGGCCCCTTGTGGCTGTGGAGTGGGGACCCAGGCTCCAGGAAGGGATGTCTGTCAGGGAGAAAGGGTGGGACAGTCACCTCCTTTTCCTGGCCATCAGGGATCCTGGGACCAAACCCACACTAATGTCGTGCACATCTCCATCGGGCTGGAGGAGCATGCAGAGCGGGTAGGCGATGTCCCTGCTGCGCAGGTAGGGGCTGCATCTGAGCTGGTCCCAGGACTTGGAGTGAGCGCTCCTTTTGGTCTTGGGTGTTGTGTTGGGGGTGTGGTGGCAGAATTGAAGGGCTGACTTTGCATTGATCCGACACCCTGGGTGAATGGGTGCTCTAGGGTGTCCATGGGCACAGGTGGCTGTGACCCACTCATGGGAAGGTGTGAAGGAAGCACACAGAAGACAGTGCCCTGAGCTATGCAGGTTTTCTGCTCATGGGCAGTGCTCCTTGGCAAAATTCAGCTAGTCTGCTTGTTCCTAGAGCACAGAAGGCCCCTAAGGTCGTGAGTGGTTCATGGGAAGTCAGGTCAGTCTGTTGCTGGGCATCATGCCTGGCAGGAGGAGAGCTTCAGCCTGAAATGACGGTCTGGGGGTGACCTGGAATGACAGGTGAGGTAGAAATTGCCCAGGTAGCCTGATCCACTCCAGTCTGTATTGCTTCTCTACCCAACAACCCAGACCTACACAATGGCCCTCTGGCTGGCTGGCATTTGGAACAGTTAGAATGTTCCTCTGGTTCAGTTGAAGGAGAAGATCAAAGTTAGTAGAGCAAAGGAAACAATGAAGATTAGGGCAGAGATACATGGAAGAGAAGAGCACGTGAGAAAAATAAGTGAAAAAAACAGTTCTTTCTTTTGCAGATTTACCAAAATTGACAAAGAGACAAAAATGGAACCACTTTATACCAACCAATTGGCTCCCTGAGATGAAGCAGATCATTCTGAGAAGCACACAAACTACCAAAGTGACTCCAGAAGAAATGGAAACCCTGAGCAGACCTCTAATAAGTAAATAGACTGAAGCAGTCATGAGAACTTCCCAAGAATGAAAAGTCCAGAACCTGATGCTTTCCCTGGTGATTGGTCCCACACGTTTAAAGAAGACAGAATACCAATCCTTCTGAAAGTCTGAAAAAAGTACAAGAGGAGGGAACACTTCCCACGTCACACTGGAATGCCAGCATTGTCCCGATTCCAAAAACTGACAAAGACCTTACAAGAAAAGACAGTTGCAGGCCAAAATCCATTATGAAGAGCGAGGCAAAAATCCTCAACAGAATTCTAGCAGACAGAATCTAGCAGCACATTGACAGGACTATACATCATGACCAAGTGTGATTTACACCGGGAATGCAAAGGCTGTTCAACGTAGCTAATCAGTGTCCTAGACCACATTCAGAAGAAACAAGATCATGTCAATAGTTTTAGGATAAGCTTTGACAAAATCCAAACCTTTTCATAACAAGTGTTCTCAATAAAATAGAAATAGAAGGTTAAATTGTGATAAAGGAGAGGTGCCTGGGTGGCTCAGTGGGTTGAGTGTCCAACTCTTGGTTTGGGCTCAGGTCATGATCTCAAGAGTCTTCAGATTGAGCTCCAGGGAGGGTTTTGCACTCAGTCAGGAGTCTGCTTGGAGATTCTCTCCCTCTGCCCCTCCCCACTCCTGGGTTTGCAGGCTCTCAAATAAATAAATAAATAAATAAATAAATAAATAAATAAATAAATAATTCTTTAAAAATTATGATAAATGATATTTATGAAAAATAACTCATATGTATATCATTCTCTGTTGTGAAAGACTGAGAGTTTTCTCCTTAAAATCCCCGAAAAGTCAAGGATGCCCATGTCCACCACTTTATTTCCATATTGTCATGGAAGTTTGGTCAGAGAAATTATACAAGATCAGTTACTAAGAGCTCACAAATGGAAAGGAAGAAGAAAAAGTTTATTTATATAGGACATGATCTTCTATGCAAATAATCCTAAGAATTTGAAAAACTCTGTACGAGATTATAATATTTGCCGAAAGGTATGAGCAGAGAAGACCAACACATATGGATCAATGGGATAGTGCTGAGAATCAAGGAATACATACATGTACAGTCAGTTGTTTTCGAACACGAAGACCAAGATCATTCAATGAGGCAAAAACAGTGTCTCCAACAAACGGTGTTGAGAAACCGGATATCCACATACGAAGGAGTGAAGACAGAGCATTCCCTTCCACCCTATAAAAAATGAACTCCACATGGATCCAAGAATGAAGTTTAAGAGCGAAAATTCTTACCACTCAGAAGGAAACTAAGAGCACCTAGGGGCAGATCTTCCTTCCCTTGGATTTGGTAATATGGTGTCTCTTGTATGGCACCCGAAGCCCAAGCAACAACAGAGAAAACAGAGACACTGGACTTCAACGTTGCTAAAAACCGTTGTGAATGAAAGGGTAATCTCAAGAGGATGTAAATAAACCCAAAGAATGGTAGGAAATATTTGCAAATCTCATACGAGTCTTGCATCTAGAATGTGTACAAAACTCCTCCAACTTAAGAACCTAAACAACCCCACTGAAAATAATAGACATTTCTCCAAAGAAGATAGTCAGACGACCCAGTGAGCACATGGGGCGATTTTCTTCATGAGATCGTAGGAAATGCAAGCCAACACCACAGTCACATGCCTTCCCCCACCCAGGAAGAGGGGCTCCAATGAATAAGCAGAAATAACAAGTGTCGGAGAGGATCTGGGGAAACAGAACCCTCCTCCATTGCTGGGGGAGATGTAATATGGCGGAGCCCCTGTGGCAAACGGTGTGGCACGTCGTCCACACGTTGAGCATACTGTTCTCATTTGGCCGAACTCCACTCATTCTCTAAACAGAAGAATGGAATACAGGCCCTCTAACAACAGCCTGCACGTAAGTCTTCGTAGCAGCACTCTGGACAATAACCGAAAGATGAAAACAACCCACAGGTGCACCCACACTTGAATGGACAAACACAACCTGGTCTGTTCATACACTGGGATTCATTCAGCCACGCCAGGAATGAAGTAGTGATACACGCTATCACGTGGGTTAACTTCGAAAACATCCTACTCAGTGGAAGAAACTAGACCCCAAATACCACATACGGTATGATCCCACGTGTATGAAAAATTCGTCCCAGGTAAATGACAGGTGCCAGATCAGTGGTTGCCTGGGAGCAGGGGGATGGGGAATGGCCAGTGACTGCCTGCTCAGAGGGTGTGGGGTTTCTCTCCAGGGCATTAAATGTTCTGGGACTAGATAGGGTGATGGTGCCAGCACGGGAAATGGAGTTGATAACAGTGGTTTGCACACTTTGAAATGTTTAAAAAGATAAAGTTTATTTTATCTTAAACTACAAATATACCTGGAGACAGGAAAAGAAACCAAAGCCAAAAGAGAAGAAAAGGAATGCGTTCGCTGGTGAGGACAGGCCGACTCTGGTGCTGGAACTGGCCCTGGTTGGAGCTCATCAGCTGCTCCGGGAGGTGGGGCCGGAGCTGGCTGTAGCTGGTGCTGGATTGGGTCTTGCTCCCACTGGCCCTAGCTCTGCAGGGGGAGCCAGCGCTGGCTCCAGGTCGGAGGTGCCGCCGGAGCTGACTGTGGAGCCGGTCCAGCTCGGAGTCTTGCCTTGGCTCTAGCTCTGCAGTCGGCGATGGAGCCGTACGTCCAGGGGCTTCCTGCCACTGGGGCGCACGTGGCTCCAGCTCCCGAGCTCCTGGCGAAGGCCCCGCAGCAGGACATGGAAATGCCTCGAGCTCTGCAGCGGGCTTTGGGTCTGTAGCTGCTTCTGCAGCCTCGTCAACTCTGCAGCGGTGACTGGCCCCGGGGCAGAGGCCAGTTCTCTGTCTCGAGATGGTGCCAAAGCAGCAGGAGGAGAGAAGTTCACCACCCTGCCAGGGGGATCACCCTGTGCTGATCCCCACAGCCCGTCCCTGTGCCTTGTCAGAGAAAACCGGCCTCCCCCAGCAACGCTGAGCTGCCTCGAGACCTGGCTCTCGTTCTCGGGCTGCCTCTCACTCTGCCAGTGGTGCCGGATCGGGTGGGAGAACTGGTGTGGAGGTGGCTCTGCTCTGGAATTCACCCCGGAGCCGCTTTTGCCTCCGCAGGGGGACCGCAGGTCGGAGCTGGAGGGGCTCTAGTGTGCGGGGCCCTGGCTCAGGCTCTCGAGCTGCTTCCACGGCTGGTTCGAGTCAGCGCCGGGGCACGTTCTGGTGCGTCAGATGGTTCGAGATCTTAGCTGCCCCACGGCTCGTGCAAGGTCTCGTGCTCGAGGTGTTCTAGCTCTGTATCGCCCACTTGCTGACCGTGGGTGAGATGCTGACCCACCGGTTAGGCTGGGAGCTCCGAGGGCAGGGAGGATGTCTGGGGGTCCCCTCTGCGTTCCAGCGAACAGACACCGGTGTGGGTGATGCCCGCGTGGAAGAAAGCGTGAATACAAGAGTCTGTGGCCCAGACCTCTCATCTGTAACAACATCCGCTGCATCACGGTGCTGCTGGGGGAATCCCACCGACTCACTAAATTTTGACGTGCTACCACCTCCCAGGCACTGTTCTGGGGGTTGGGGACCCAGCGGTGAGGAAGCACGGTACCTGCTCGCGTGGGGCTGGCCGGAGCAGAGGTCCAACGAGGACTTGAGGTCCCCGGCAAGTGTCTCTGCTCAGCTGGGGGCAGCTGCCGGGAGCAGCGGGTCGGGCCCTTGTCCCCGTCTGGCAGCTCAGGACCGACCCGCGTGGGGCGCGTGGTGAAGGGGATGCAGGATCCTTGGTCCGAATCCCCCCGTAGCCATTACCCCCATGGAGCCGGTCCCGTCACCGTCCCGAGTTTTGTCATCCATGAAGTGGGCAGGGGAGGAAAGCCGTTCGTGGGTTCGAGAGCCATATCCAAGTGCGGAACCGGGTCTGGATCATCTCTGGAGGGGGATTCAGCTCCAGCACCTGCCCCATAGCTCGAGCCAGGTCCTCCACCGATGCGTGCCGCAGCTCCCGAGACTGGGGCAGCTGCAGCTTCGGCTCTCGCGCCAGCTCTGGGATCAGAGCCCGGTTTGGAGCTTGAGCAGCTCCAGCACCAGCTAGGGAACTCGCCAGCCAAGGGCCAGCACCTTCCCCGTCACACCCTCGCCATCGTGCACGAGGTCAGGAGAGGGGCTGGGGGCGGGAGGGTCCCTGCTGGGCAGGTCACCCCGGGTACCTTGGTCACTCCACTCAGAGCTCCCCCTCCCCACCCCTCCCACAGGTCACAGCCCCAGGGATCCCCACCCCTGCTTCCCAAACAAGGCTCAAGGTGGACAAGCAGACCTGGGATGTTGGCAACTGGGGCTTGTACCTTCAACACTGGATGCGTGTTGACCCAGAAACTCCACTTTATGGATTCTGTTGCAAAGAGTGGTTGATGGACACGGTGTTCCCTTCGACACGGTGGGAGTGAGCTGCCCACGTTAGGTGATGGGTGCACCTGTGGCCTGGGATGGGTGCTGCTCACTGTTCTCCCAGACAGGGGTGCCCGCCCCCCTTCTCTCCCGGGGACCTCCGTTTCCTCACGTTCTCGCCAGGGCTGCTGGTCCCCAGACCAGACAAGTGCCAGTCTGAGGGTGACCAGTGCTGCCTCCATAGGGTTTCCTTTGCCAGAGTCCTTCCCCGGGAGCTCCTGCATCTCTGACTGCCCCCATGCCTGTCCCCCTCCCCTTGGACTTGCATGCATTTCGTCTCTGTCCCTGTGGAACCCAGTGACTTGGAGCATGGTTTGGACCAGAGGCATGGGAAACCTTTCTGTGGCCTTGGCTTGTGAGCAATGCTTTGGCCCTTTGGGGTGTGTCTTCCAGCTTTCTGCATTTCCCTGGTTTCTCTGTGGGTCACAGGAGGAACCAGCCCTTTCCTGTCTGGGGTCAGGCTGAAGTGTCCCAGCAGGAACGGGGTTCTCCGCCCTGAGATTGTGTCCATATTTACCAAAGGGGGCTCTATGGTTACATCTCATCTGTAATCCATCGGGGATTTCAACATCCAATAAGGGAAATTCTATGTCAGTCAAGTCAACCCAGAAAAGAAGGAGTCTCCTTTGAAAATAGGGGGGCAGACACAAAGGCCCATACTGTGTGATTCCACGTACAGGAAACCTCCAGAACAGGTAAAGGAACAGAGAGAGGAAGCAGCTTAGGGGTTTCCAGGGAGGCCTTCTGGTTCGGGGACTCCTTTGGGGAAGCAGATATTCCACAGCCATATTCTGTGGTGTGGTGGGCCAGCGTTGGGAATGTACTTGATGCTCAGGACTTGTTCAACTGAAAACAATGAATTTTATTTAAAATAAATAATAAACAGCATATAGGACATGGAAAGAGAATCGAACAGTTAATACGAACCCGAGAAAGAACATAGGGGGAGGGGAGGAAACAATCTGGCGGGGCATCGGGGTCGGGTGATGGAGCTAAGGGTAATGGTACAAGGAGCTCTCCCCGTGAGGATGTGGGCTCTGGATGTGGTTCTGGGAGCCCTGTAGGAGCAGGAGGAGGGGCAGGGCCAGATGCAAGAGCAGGGCCAGACACAAGAGCAGGGCCAGGGGCAGGATCCACGGTAAGAGCTGGGTCAGGGGCAAGTAGAGGAGCACAGTCAGGGCCAGGGGAAGGGGCAGCGGCCCTGGAAAGCAGGGGAAGGGGCATCGGCTCTGGCAGGGGCAGGGGCAGGAAGAGGGACACCAGCACGTGAAGGGGCATTGGCTCTGGCAGGGGCAGGAACAGGGACACAGGCAGGGGAAGGGGCATCGGCTCTGGCAGGGGCAGGGGCAATAACTGGGACGCAGGCAGGGGAAGCGGCACCGGATCAGGCAGGGGCAGGAACAGGGACACTGGCAGGGGAAGGGGCATCGGCTCTGGCAGGGGCATGGGCAGGAACAAGGACGCAGGTAGGGGAAGGGGCATTGGCTCTGGCAGGGGCAGGAACAGGGACGCAGGCAGGGGAAGGGGCAACGGGTCTGGCAGGGACCGGAACAGGGACACAGGCAGAGGAAGGGACAGGTGCAGGTGCAGGGGGTGGGCCAGGGGCAGGAATGGGCGCACACGCAGGGACAGGGAAACGGGTAGGGAAAGGGGAAGGAGCTGGGTCAGAGGCAAGAATAGGATCACAGGGAGGGGCTGGGGAAGGGACAGTTGCAGGGGCAGAAGCCGAGTCAAGGGCAAGAACAGGAATACAGGCAGGGGCAGGAGAAGGGGCATGATCCAGGGCAGGAGCTGGGTCCGGGGCAAGAATAGGAACACAGGTAGGGGCAGGTGCAGGTGCAGGGGCAGGAGGTGGGTCAGGGACAGGAACAGGACCACAGGCAGGGGCAGGGGCAGAACCCGGGTCAGGGGCAAGAATAGGAGCACAGGCAGGGGCAAGGGAAGGGGCAGGATCCAGGGCAGGAGCTGGGTTAGGGTCAGGATCCGGATCAGGGGCAAGAAGAGGTGCACAGGTAAGGGAAGGGGCAGTTGCAGGGTCAGGAGCTGGGTCAGGGGCAAGAACAGGTGCACAGGCAGGTGCTGGGGAAGGGGCAGGTGCAGGGACAGGAGGTGGGTCAGGAGAAGGGACATTGGCTCTAGCAGGGGCAGGGGCAGGGGATGGGGCAGGGGCCGGAACAGGAGCACAAGCCGGGGGAGGGGAGTGGGCAGGTGCAAGGGGAGGGACAGGGTCTGCCGCATTGGCAGGTACAGGAACCGGGGCAGTATCTGGGTCAGGGGCAAGAACCGGGGCACTGGCAGGGGTAAGGATGGGTCAGGATCCAGGGCAGGAGCTGGGTCGGGGGCAGGAGCAGGGCCACAGTTTGGGGCAGGCGCAGGGGCGGTGTCTCTTGCAGGCACAGGGGCAGGCACAGGGGCAGGCTCTCCGGAGGCAGGTTCTCCAGCAGGCCCTTCCTGGCCCCCGTCAGGCTCTCCGTGGGCGGGTGCTGGGTCACCTGCCGGCTCCTGGTCTCCTGCTGAAGTCGCAGCCACCACCCCTCCGTCCAGAGCTGCCGATGGAGTTGGAACCGGCTCTAGCTCCTCAGGTGGTGGAGCAGCTGTGAGAGGAGAAAAGCTCAGCCCGAGCCTGCTCTCCGTGGAGACAGAACCCAGCCCAGGGCCTCCCAGAGAAGCCGCAGCCAGGAAGGAGCCCTCCCCGGGGCGTCTCCCCGACCGCAGTCCACCCGCTGGGCGCTCTGAGCCCAGTCGTTGCTCCAGGCCCCACACCAGGCTCTGGGGGCTCCTCCCTGTGGGGCCAGCCCCCACCCTTCTGCACACACCCACGGGCACCCACCCCGGGCTTCTCAGCCTCAGGCTCGGCCTCCGTGGGCTCCGGCTCCTGGAGCACAATGCACTCAATGACCACCAGGGACAGTGGTGTGGGTGGTGTCGGAGGCCTCTCCCCGCAATCCCCAGCACCTGCTCCAGGGGGGTCCTGTGGGGTCACGCTCCGGATCCCGGACATGGAGTGGGTGTCCGCCAGCCTCATGCCCATCTCATCGGAGGTCTGCAAAGACAGGGACGGGTAGCCGGCCCGGAGGCATCCCAGTGCTGCCCGGCCAACCTCCCTGTCCCCTGTCCAGTCGCCCTGCTGCTCCCAGATCAGACACACACCTGTGGGTGCACAGCCCTGCACGCGGGACAATGACCCATCCCTGCAGGGCGATCGAGAGAAACCCTGGGCAGAAGCTCACAGCCCCCCACACCCCGTCACACCCAGGCAGCCTTGACCTTGAACATGACCTGCCCACGGGTTATCTGACCCCTCCTCAGCCTGCTCTTGAATGGCGTTGGCCCACCCCACATGACCCCTCTTCACACACACACACACACGGAGGGGAGGGGACCTTGGGCTGCACAGGTGGATTAGACCCTGTGGGGCTGGGTGGCCGGCTCTGGGCCTCCTAGTGTCACCTTTCAGGCCTTCTGGCCAAACGGCTAGAGGCTGTGGGGAGCCCTGATCGGACATCCCCAGCGGGGGCCAGCGTTTGCAGGGCGGGCTTTCTTCAGCCTGCAGCATCCAGACTTAGGGAGGCAACAAGCCCACATGTTCATGGTTGGATGATCTCCAACGAAATTAGCTGGGCAGGGGGCTGTCTTTGGAATGTGGGTGCCTTGTTCCCTGGGTTCCAAATTCTATTGAGCTCTGTTGTCAGGGAAGTGAGGTCACCAGTGCCTGGGGTCCCCTTACCCAACTTCCTCCTCACACAAGACCCCCGCCCCCGAGGGCCCCCTCCCGCGGCTGCTCAATGCTCCCCCTCCCCCCATGCCCCATCCATACAGTGACTCCCTCACAGCACCCCCACAGCCTTCCCAAGGCCTGGGTGCAGCCGGTGTCCCCGCTGTGAGGACACAGAGCTGGCTTCAGAATGGGCTCCCGTGCATGCCCAGGGCTGTGACCCTGGACAGGCCGTGTGCCTCTCAGGGCCTCCCCAGGCTCCCCATCTGCACAGTGGGGTGTTCTGGCTTCTACTCCTAGGAACGCCATCAGGGGTAGGACCTCTACATACATTCCGGACCTGCTATCCCAGGAGGCTGGGACACACTTGGCAATGCAAGGATGAGCCACGGGCTGGGCGGGACATGGAGCAGAGCTCAGAGGGGCCTGGGTCTGCTCTGGGTTCTGGGCAAAGCCACCCCCTTCTTGCCTGTTCCCAGCCCCTGTGAGAAGTTTGCAATGAACGGATTCCGACCTTGTCCTCTGGTGACGCACACTTCCAGGGGCTCCCATTTGGTTTAGTCTCAGGCCCCGGGGCCTCGTCTGCGCCCACGTGCTGGGCAGTCCCCACAGTGGTTCCCGGGCATTCCCGCATCCTGCTCACACATCCCTGTGGAATCCCCTCCCCTCCGGGGTGGATGGCCTGTGTGACCGCACTCTCAGGAAGAGAATAGGCCAAATGCTGGGATGTCATTTCCAAGCTGATGGAGGAAAGTCTGTGACTTCTTCTGGTTCCCACTGTTGTGTGTTCATTCTCTGTCTCCTTCTCTGTTTCTGTCTCTGTCTCTGCCTCTGTGTCTCTCACAGGAGCAGGATCTGTGGACTCCAGAGGTGATGTGAGAAACCTCAGAAGCCTCCCTTGTCCGTGTTTCCCTCTTCTGTCCCGGTGCTCCATTCTTTCCTAAGGCCTTGTCACCCGGACCACAGCAGTGAATCTGGAACCTCTTCCAAATGGAGACCCGGAGGCTGCAACAAGGAGGGTCTTGGCCTTGGTCGCCAGACTAGTGGTCAGTGCTCTGCCACGTTCTGCGTACCCAGGTCCTCAGCCCCCCAAGCCCCCAGTATGTCCCCTGCTCCGAAGGACCTCTAGGGAGTACAAAGCATTTTCCCAGGACTGGGAGCACAGGGGGTCGGGGATGGAGATCCAAGGCCAACAGGCTCTCCCACAAGCCTGTGGGACCCTAGGGACACTGCATCTCTACAGCCCAAGTGACAGAAGAGTAAGCTGGGGCCTTTGTGCTGGAGCCCCTGTGGACTTGGGGGTGGGTATCTCTTCCTGCTTCCAAGTGCCCAGGCTGGTGATGGACACCGGAACCCAGACCCTGTCCTCTCCCAGTGCCCTGGCAAACCCGTTGGGCCCCTTGGGGACCCCTGACCCTCAGCCTGGCCTGTCTCCCCTCCCCATGCTATGGATCTGGGTTCTTGCCAGGAGTCCAGATGCCCTGCCCCATGGCCCAGCTGTCTGCAACCTTTTTCTTCTTTCCCCACTGTCACCCACCTCGCTCCCAGGGTGTCCTCCCCTTCTGACCCCCAGCTGGGCAGTCAGAGTGGTGTGTGTGTGGGGGGGCCTGCGTGTGCAGGTGCACGTGCCTCTACGTGCCTGGGGATGCCAAGGTCATGTCCCCACATGGGACGGGGTGGGTAGCTCTTCCCGAGGATCTGAGGGGCTCTCACCCCCAAAGCAAACCTCATGGGAGGGTTGGGACTGGCCTAGGACTGGAGAGCAGCTCCTTGGACTCTGCACCCCTCAGTTGTCCTGGGCCAGTCCCTGCCTCTCTTGCCCCAGCTTCCCAACTGTCCCTGAGGGTCGGACATGGAAAGGCTTGAACGTGGCTGCTCCTCCAGGGGTAGGTGGGGGACAGGTGCACCAGGCACGCAGGCCTCCCCACCGAGAGGGCCAGCCAGGTGTGTCATGGCCAGGTGTGCACAGACGACCTGCCCACAGCTCCTGTACCATGACCGAGCCCTGCGGCGGATGTGCGCGAGACCCATGGCTCCGCACCTGACTGGTCCCCGGCGTTCCCTCACCACCTCGGAGACAAGGGCTCTTCTTCGTCCTAGGGCCCGTCATCCTTCGGACAATGAGAGCAGAGGGATCCGTATGTAGAGGAGGCCGGCAGGGCGTCCCGCGGAACGTCGTGTGCCCATCTCTGCTTTGTCGTCTAGGCTTAGCGGCGGACCCCCACCTAGAAAGAGGCCCGCGGGGCAGGGACATTTGTCTGCCCTGTTCCCTGAATTATGGAGAATGTCTAGAAGGGGCTTCCTGTCCATGTGTGGAGTCGATGAAGCCCAGCCAGCACCTTTCAGATGTCTGAGTGGTTCTGGGGCCCCTCTGCCAGCCCCCAGGGATCCCTGCTCTGGCTCCACCCAGGATGGGAGCCCCAGATGGAATCTGAAACCTCCTCACAGCCAGGAATGCGGCTTTGCCTGGGACACAGGACACCAAGGCTTGCGGCAGAGAGCTCCTTCACCGTGGAGAGGAACCGCCTCAGCCCCAGGCCACCCTCCCCGTGGGCCTGCCACAGGGTCGGGGAGCAGTCCCAACAGGCCCAACGGCAACCCCGTGTGTGGGGCCTGGCCTCGTGGCATGTAGGGTCCCCAGGAGACACCTGAGGTTCGGAGAGGGGACGTGCCAGGCCCGAGACACACAGCCCGCAGGTGAGGGGGAGCCTCCAGGCGGGACGGGGGGCCCTGCTCACCTTGGTGAGCAGCAGGTGTGGGAAGGGCTGGGGAGGCGTTCCTCTGGGAGGTGCTCTGGGAGAGGGGCCACAGGAGAGGGCCTGGCCCGGCTCCACCAGCTTCCTCAGGCTGTCAGCACGGACCGCCCACAGCCTCTGGCCCCCCCCCTCAGCGGCAGGGCCCACTCAGGTTCATGGTGGGGCTGATCTGTGGATAAAGGAGGGACAGTTCACAACACAGAAACTGCAAAACTATTCCTGTCCGTGTCCCGAAGTGCAACAGAATATCCAAATTGGTTCGGAGCTCCAAGCAGGCAAGTGGGCCAATGGATGGAACCCATGGACAGATGGATGGACAGACAGGTGAAGGCCAATGGGTGGAGAGAGAGGGACAAACAAAGTGAGAGTTGATGACAGATGAACAGACAGGCACTACTGAATGGATGGACGCAGAGACAGAAACGATGGGAATAGCATAGATATGAATGGACTGAGGCTAAAGAACAGACAGGAGACTAGAGATGAAGGACAGAGGGGCAGCGTCAAAAGGAGCCAGGAAGAGACAAGCCAGGCTGCCTGCAGCCCTCCTTGGCCCGAAGCCGAGGTGCCGCATCAGCAGGTGGGGGCAGATAGCCTGTAAGTCCTCTCGGCACGCTACACCCCTGCCCCAAAACCGCAGTCTCCTCTCTGGTAAAATCCAGAAAATCGTCCCAGACACCCCTAGTGCCTGTGCAGGACTGAAGGAGCCCACATGCACTTGGACTTGGCCCCTTACCGGGGGCACCCTCTGTCTGGACACCTGGGACCTTCTCTCACTTTACAAGGCCAGGGGTGGGTGAGGAAAGGGCTACCGGAGGCAGGAGGAGTCATTCCAGGAGTGGAGGAACCTCCCTTGGTTTCGCTATAAGCTTCACTGACAAATTCATCCTGTAGCTTCCCAAGCAAAAGGCTCATAAAATGTCATCAATGTTCATAACGGTTCATAAAAATGATCAGTTGAGCAGGCAACTTCAAAATGAGGTAGAAATAAGTTTAAAGATGTTTTCACTGTAATTCGGCTCTAGGACCCAGATATTTTCAGAGACGTAAATAATAATTCATATGGCACAGAACCAGGCTGGGAGTGGGGAGGACAGGCTCCCACCTTGGGGGATGGCCCCTCAGCTTTGGCTGAGGAAGCTGGGCCTGTGCTGGGTGCCTACTGTCTCCTAGGCTGGGCCCTTCCTGTACCCTCCCTGGAAGCCCTGTGGTAGGACTTGACCCCACTGACCAGAAGCCACAGCCTGGGCTCCATCCACAGACTGACCATCCTTTGCTCATCTGGAATCTAGAACTTGGGTCTCCCCAGTGCCCTCCCAACTTCCTCATCAGGTCCCCTCATTTTTATCTCCTTGCTATGTCTTGGGTTCGCCGCCCCCTGCCTTCCATCATGCTTCCACAGCCTGAACCACTGCAGACTGGAGCAAACCTCCAACCTCCTGGGCAGGGCCTCCAGAAGGACCCCATCAAAAAAAACACTCTATCACCCCTCTGCCCAAGAACTTCGGGTGGCTCCTCACTGCCTGGAGCACCGTGTCCTACAGGCTCAGCATCCAAAGTCCTTTAGCATTCAGTTGGACCAGACCTGCCAGCCCCCCACAGCCCCACATCCCCTTCCCTTGCTCTTCCACATCTTTGCAGACATCCTCTTTCCCTAGTGAACGCCTCTGCATCCTATGAGACCCCAGGCACACATCACCATCCTCATCTCCGGGTGGGTCTTTGGGAGGGTGGGAGGGGGAGGTCATGGCCTCATCTTTGGGCAGACTGACTCAAATGGTCAGTCCCATGTGGGAGGGTTAGGCTGCCCAGAACCCACCTGTGCTGTTGTTAGGGCCTGGGCACAAACCGACCGACAGACCACAGACTAGGGAGGGGAGGAAGGGAGGGAGGCTGGAAAGATTTAGAAGCAGACCCACGGGAAATGGAGCAACAAGGCTCCATCCTGCCCACGCACGATGTGTGGGGATAAGCCCAGACCCTACCTGCAGGACGTCTCTTGGAAGGAGATGTTCACGTCCCAGTGGGTGTGGACTCTGCAAGGAAAGAAGCGGAGGGTCAAAGTGGCCTCCAGGATCTGGTACCTGAACAGCAGGGTGTGTGTATGGCATAGCCCTCATCTTCCCCAGAGCGCTGGCCCCAAGGGAACTGGGTTGGCTCGGATTTGTCTCCAGTGCTATCTGGTACCAGCTCAACCAGCCAGTGGCTGCCACCAGGATAGGACCGTGGGGCAGGAGCCGACTCCTGGTCTCACCAAAGGAATTGGGAAGGACAGAAATGAGGCTGCCACACCTGTCCTTCTTGTTGCAGCGAACCCAGGAGAGCTGCCACATTGTGCTGAGGGCGGGGGTGGGGAGGGGAGCTGCAGCCTCTTCTGCGATCAGCCATGCAACTGAACCAAATTCCTAGTTGCTAGAGCTGCTCCAGCCAGGCTGGAACAGGTCAGGGAGCAAGCCCCATGGCCACTGCCGGCACCAATGGTCCAGAGTCAGCCCAGGTGGGTGCAGCTTCCTGGGTCCCAGCTGCTACCAGTCTGCCTCCTGAAAGCGACCACCGCACTTGTAGGTAGGAGGGATGCCAAAAGGAGAGGTCAAGTAAGGAAACAGCTCTGCCCTCTGCCTGTCCCCTCACTCATAGCAGTGTTCCCAGAAAGACCCTCAGGCTGAGGGGTGGTGGTTGGAAGCCTGTGTGGGTGTGTCACCTTAGCAAGCGAGGGTAGGAGGGCTGGGAAGTGGGGGTGTTGGGGGTTTGGGAGGGTTATTTTAGGGCAGGAGATGTTGGAACACGTTGAAAGACTAGGTGGGAAGAGAAAAGGCCTAGAAACTCTGGGGGTGAGTAACATGTGCTGGATGGACAGACAAATGAATGGACCGACGACAGATAGATGGAGGCATGAAGAGGTGAGTGGACAGTGGGAGGTGTCTCTGCCAGGAGAGGAGATGGTGGGAAGTCAGGAAGAGTGGCCCCAAGCCTGGAAGGGACAGTGGGTAGCCAGGAAAGCTGCCTCCTGCCAAGGAGAATGAGCCTGAGAGTTTCAGGGCCAGCTTCGGGAAGGGGGCTGCTCAGCTCCTTTCTCTCCGCCTGGCTGTGGTGGTATCAGGCCCTTCCTTCCTGGGTCTCCCTGACTGCCCTCCTCCGAGAGCCCCCGGCCCTTCCTAGAGCCTCCTTCCTTCCCCACATGGAACCTCGTCGACCCCCTCCCTCCAAGTGGGGGCAGGGTAGGTTCTCACTATGGTCTTGTGGCGTCAGGGGTTCAGGCTGTTTCAGCTTCGGCAGATACCAAGACATGACAAGCTCAACCTGGGCCCTGTCCCCAGGGCAAAGGGTCCTCGCCCTGGCCTGGCCTTCAGCTACCTGGAGACACCAGTCTTGATGTCCCGACCAGAGCCCGTGTGCCTCCCCCGAGCCTGGCCCCCAGTAAAAGTACCTTCTCCTCATGAGAGGGACATGTGGGGTGTCCCCCTGTTTCAAGCCTGGTTGCCGCCCACAGGCTGGGCCACTCCCATCGCTGTCACCATCACTGGACGAGAAGCTGGGGGTCAGCTCCTTCTTTAGGACCCGTGCAGTGGGCAGGGCAACTGTCCTCTTGTCTGCCAGCCGCCCCCGGTTCTGGGTAGGGAGGCAAGAGAGGAAGGTTAGGCTGAGCCAGGACACTCAGGGTCCTGGGAGCTGTGCACTCCAGGCCCAAGCCTCAGGCAGGGTGCAGGTGACGGAAGCCCTCAGAGCAGCTGCTAAGATCAAATAGGCACCATCCCTGGCCCCGCTACAGGGCTTCTAGCCCACAGGACAGGCCCGAGGGTCCACATGGGTCCCAGTGGCTGGAGCTGAAGACAAGAGCAGAAAGATGAGGCCCGGGTCTGCTACCGGGGAGCGGGGTGCAGTGAAGAGCTGTAGGCCCTGGCCAGGCTCCTCGTGACACTGCCTCGTCCAGACTCTGCACTTTAGCCGGAGTGTGGGGGTGCCCACCCGGAGGCAGACCCCAGCTTTCTCAGCCCCAGGGAGCCCCAGGGACCACGTGTGCACAACACAGCATGTCTGCATTCTGCCACGTGTTCAACGTGCAGGTACCTCTGTGTGCTTGTGTCTGCTGGACCGTCCCACAAGCTCCTGCATGAACCCCCAGCCACTGCCAAGTCCTGTCTTCTATTCTGCTAGTGCCACGCAGGGTCCAGTTCAGGGTTGTTTGGAGCCTGAGTCTGGGGCCTGATCCTGCTGACCCCTTGCAAACTGCAGGCCTGGGGTTCACAGGTCACTTGATGGGGAGCCCTTGCCAACCTAGACCCTTTGTCCCATGGGCCCCTCGTGAGCCTACCCTCTGGGTCAGAAACAGAGATTCCATTTCTTCCACAACACCTCCTTCTCCCCTCCCTACACCCATGTTGTGAGGATGTGGAGCTCATGTGTGTGTTGTGTGCTGGGAGATCAGAGCAGGAAGGCATGTCCTGTGCACAGACATGGAGGGTACTCCACACCGAGCTTGTCCCTGCTCAGAGCACACTATACAAGGTCACTATACACCAAGGCTCCCTACAGTGTCCTTAGGTCCTGCTGCCCCAGTGGAAGAAGAAAAGTTACTGATTATTTTCGGGTGGGCAGGAACCCTTTTTTTATTTAATAAGGGGTTGCTGTTTCAGGGGGGTGGCAGGGACCTTGGGATTATCTAATTCTCTCTCATCTCTTCAGTCACCTGGGGACCCTCGGACATCCTCTTTCCTGTTGCAAGGACAATGCCATCATACCCACGAGCTTGAGGAGGAAAGTGTGGAGGAGGGTCTCGCCTCACCCTGGACCCGTGTCATCCTGGACCTGAAGGACTGCTAAGCAGCCACCATCGTCCTGCCCTCCAGAATAAGGGACCTTCCCTTCAGACCCAGCCCACCCCAGCTCCAGATTTGGTCAGTGGCCCCAACAGGGTCAGGGGGCCCTAGTCTTCTCCCCTTGCTTGGTCTGGGGACCACAACTGCCCCCCTCTCCTGGCCCCCCACCACGAGCCACAGTCTCCCCCATACTTGCCCTTATGAATCCACTTGGGACACCCTCCGTATTCCTCTCTGCAACATACTCAGTGAGAGACCCTGGACAGCACTGGGGCCGGGTGGGAGTCTGAGGGTAGGCCTGAGAGATGAAATGGCCTGCTTTGTGGCCCCTTCTGAGATCCCGGCCTTGGCCCTGTGCTCTAACAGCAAGAGCAGAGAGTGGTTGAGCCGCAGGTGCGAGGGCCTGTCTGGTCCAGCTATTGGGCGCCAAGGGCAGTGTTTTCAACAACCGCTGGCCTGTCTGAAGTGTGCACTGCTGGGAAGTCCCACTCCGGTCTGCCCTTCTCTAGCCTGTGGCCCAAGCACCAGGACCTCCTCTCCTGTCTTTCTGCTTTAATTGAACTATTCTCTTAAGAAGAAAAGGAAATGCATTTCCCTCTGCTTCTCATCTGTAGGGCGAGGAGGAGGGGAAAATGAGGGCAGTAATACCGCCACTTGGGATGAGGCCAGACCAGCTATGCTGGCCTGCGGTGGCTCTTGGAGGTGCTCCTGTGGGAGGGGAGCTGAGGAAGAGGGACCAGGATGGGCAGCCCTGACCCCGACCAAGGACAGGGAGCATACTTTCCTCCTACGCACACCCAAGACCTCAGCCACTCACCCCTGCTCAGCAGCGCACAGATTTGAAAACTCTGTGACAAACCTCTGTTGCTAGTCAACGATTGGCGCCTCAGAACACAAGGAGGGGAACAGGAAAGCCATCTTGCATGTCTGCACGATCCCTGCACCCAATATGCACACCCACATTGTGCCCCTGGGGTATCTGTGGCTGTGAGGTGTGTATGTACCTTCGGGCCTGGCTGTGGGGGATGGAGGAAGACCATCTCTATGTGGCGAAAGCGGGGGCTGGAAAGACAAGGGGGTCTGTGTAGCTCCTTCCTAAGGGAAGGGTACAGGGATGGGCCTGGGAGCGACCAGGTTCAGGAGAGGCAGGCCCAGGTCTGAGGCATCCCTCATGCAGGACAGGTACCCGGGAGCCCCAGACAGGTAGGCAGTTCGAGGTCGTGGCCTCATCCCTGCCAGACCTCCCCACCCCTCTCCAATCCAAGCAATGTCCCGGGGAAATTGATACTGGGCTCAGGCCACCTGAACCCCACACTCGTGTGAGAGACCTCTGGAAGGGTGGGTTAAGACAGGCTGGGACCATCCAAGCCGAACAGAAACCCCAGGCTAGCCTTGAGGGTGCCCAGAAGACTCTTCTCCAGTACCAGCTGCTTGAAAAGGTGCGTTAAGTGGAGCGGGAGCTCAGCTTCTTGCCCCAGGCAGGTACCGTAGTAGCAGGTAAGAGGTGGGCTGCCTGTGCGCACATACTCTGACCACGAGCTCATGGCAGACAGGTGTGTGGGGTAGGCACACAGGAGAGGCATGGCTGTATCCCCGTCCCCCTGTCCAACTTGTGTGTCTGATCTGGTGTCTGTATTCACAGGTGTGTTTGTGGCTTCCCCGCCTCCAGGGTCCATGAGGAAACCAAAACATCCCTTCCTCCTTCCTACTTCCAGTCCAAAGTAAAGAAGCTGAAGGTGGTGTCCTGGGTCCTCTCTCACCCCTTCCTGTGTGGGGGGCTGCAGACGCCAGCAATAACAGCACAATCCCAACCACCACCAGCAGCCAGGGCCCTAACCGGCTCTCCCCGAGCAGCTCAAAATTGGTTCCTCTCAAGATGCAATTTCTTCTTCAGATCAGTCCTCCAACTATGGCTGCCTGGAGGACATAGGATGTGGAAGACAGTGCTTCAGGGGCAGGCCCAGCACCCCAATCTCTGCTGCTCCCCTAGGCCAAAGAGGGCGTCAATACATGTCTACACTGGGTTGGGGGTCCCACATCAGCCTCCACCTCCAGATCTTGACACCAAAGGCCCACACTGCTCAGATTCTGCCCCCAACTGGGTTGTATCCTCAGACTCTCCTGGACATCCAGGGCCTTGCCCAGCAGGGTTCTAGCTTTTGGCATCCCAGAGACACATGTTACTCACCTCCAAGCTGTGACCACCCCAGAATGTACATCCAGGCCAGCCAACAGTGTCACATCCCAGAACAAGTGTTACCTTAGGACCAGCCCCTCTCCCAAGCCAGGCCAGCTGACACAGTGACACCCCCACCCCCACCCCAGACCTGTGACAGGGCAAGGTCCCAGGCCCCAGGTGGATGGCACTGTCCAGGGAGGAGACCTTTACAGCCTAGGCTGTCCCCAAGACCTGAGAAGAAGCAGCTCCAAGATAGGGAATGGTCAGGTCCTGCATGCAAAGAGCGGAGGGCTGCCCCAGGATTCCCACCCAAAGCGAAGTCTCCCCTATTTGCCCCTGCGGGGGCTCACTCCTGCACACTGGCAGGGTTGAGGTTAGGACTCTGGATCCTAGAAAACAGGCACAAGCTCCACAGGGGAGAAGGAAGACCCAAAGCCCCAACTTTTCTCCCCCATCTCACCACCGGGGAGGATATTCGACAGCCCGGACAGTCGCAGATCGGAGGGTGCACCTGCAGAATCCCCTTGGACATAAGCGTCTTCAGACTTTTTCCTGTGAGGAGAGCCGAGGCAGGACCGGTGAGAGAGCAGGGCTGGGGCACAGGTAGAGCCGGCGCGCACGGGCGCGCTTTCGGGGCGCAGTAAGCTGCAAGGCCGGTTCCCCCTCCTGGCACGTGCAGGAACATCCAACTTCCGAACCCGCTCCCTGGCCCTGCCGCCCCCCACACCCTCGCGGACGCCGCGGGGTTCTGCGGAGCTCAGAAACTCACGATCCCTGCAAGCGCCGGCCCCTGACCAAGGGCGGCCTCCTCCCCGCCCCCTGCGTCCCTCCTCCCGCTCTCCACCCTCTCTCCAAGCCGGTCCGGGGGAACTGGGAACAGGGTTCACGAAGGTAGAGCCTGTGCGCAGGTGAGTGGCGCCGCCGGGACCAGGGCTGTGTCTGAGCCCTCAGCGGGAGGAGGGCGGCCACAGCAGAGCCGCGAGCCTCAAAGCCCAGCGCGACGGGGTCCCCAACTTTCTAAGGATCCCCCACCCCCGCCCCTGTCGCTCGCTGCGCTTCCCCCGTTTGCCTGCTCTGGCGCCCTCGCAACGCGCCCTCGGAGCCAGACTCCTGAATGCTCTGAGCAGGCTGCTCCCAGCCCCGCCGCCGTGCCAGCTCCGCGCGCGCCCCCGCCCCGACGCGCGCCCCCGCCCCGACGCGCGCCCCCGCGGCCCCCACCTGCCCACGACACCCCTCCACCTTCCCTTGCCTTCCAGCAACTCGCACCCGCACCCCGGCCGCCCGTGGGCCCCTCTACTCCCGCTGGAACCTGGTGGCTCCCCGACCCGGGAGGGAAGTTGGGTCCCGCCCAGCCAGCCTCCCGCCGTCTCCCGAGGTCCCCTAAACTTCCCCTGGGCCACACAGCCCAGGAAGCCCGCAAAGACCTTCCGAGTGGGAGGAGGGGCCGGCTCCTGTGCAGCCGGGAGCCCAGAGCACCGCGGCTCAAGCTGAGGTGGCGGTGGAGGCCGAGGGCGCTCTGCTCGGGTCCACCAAGGCGACCGTGCTGGGGGCGGTGGGGGGGGGGGAGTGTCCCCGCGGCAGCCCCAGAGTCGCAGCACCCTCTCCGGGCGGAGATGGAGTCTCCCAGGTGGCAGAATGAGGGGGTCCGGACCCAGGGGTCCTCGGGGAGCAGAGGGGAGGGACCGTAGCGTCCTGCGCCCCCACCGCGGCCGCACCTTTGTGGCGGATGCTGCGCCTCCAGTCCTTGGCCGTCTCTCGGCCGCTGACGAACTGGAACTCGTTGGGTGTGAGCCACTCGCCGCGGTGGCGGATGGACGGACCCTTGCTGCCTTGGCTGATCAGTTCACCCCTACCCCCACCCAGTTTGCGCACGGAGAGCAGCGCGCGGTTGGCGCCGCGCTCCACCTCGATGCCCGGCTCGCCGTTGTCCAGCAACGGCTGGAAATCCGGGGCCGCGGCCGCAGTGGCTGAGACGCGTTCGAGGGCCAGAGGGCCCCGGGGCAGGTGGAGGTGCGGGGCGGCCTCGTGCAGGCTCAGGTAGGCGCGCGGGGAGCGGAGTGGTGGAGCCCACAGCGCCTCGTAGCCAGCGGTCACGGCGGGCAGCGAGGCGGCCGGGGGCAGGGCGGCCGCGGCGGGCAGCGGTGTCGGGTAGCCTGGGAGCGGCGGCAGTGGCAGTGCGGCCAGGGTCGGATGGAAGGTGGCCAGAGCCAGGGCCCGGTCTTCGCGGCCTGGGAGCTCCTTCTTGACCGCTGGCGTGACGGCCGGTGGCCTTGTAGCCTGGCTCTCCGCCCCCGGCGCCACTTGCTCGGGCCTCGGCTGGCGTTGGGTCTCGAGGGCGGGGGGCCCGGGAGTCTCCCGGCCGCGCGCCCGCCCTACCCGCTACTGCGCCCCGGCACCTGCGGCCACGCCGCCCGCCGGGCCACCACGGGCCGCTTCTCGGCCGGCTGCCGGGGCCTTGGCTGCCCGAGACCTGGTGCTGAGGGAGCTCCTATCGATCCCCTATCGACCTGCCGAGCGCCGCAGCCCCGGGGCCCCAGGGCTCCACAGGGCCCTGGGCCACCTGCGCCCGCGCCCCCTGGGGCGGCCCCGCTCGCTGGTCCGCCCGCAGGGCCCAGCCGGGCAGTGGAGTCCAGAAGTCTCCGGCCCTGCGCCCCGCCACGCCCGGGGGTCCCAGGCCCCAGCCCCGCCTCGCCGCCCCGCCGCCCCGGCCGCGCGCCCGCCCGGCAGGGACTTGGGAGACTCCCGCCGCCGCCGCCGCCGCCACAACTTGGTCCATTTAAACGCCCTGGCTCGGCGGGCGGGCGGGCGGGCGCGGGCTCCAGCAAGGGGTGCGGGAGGGCGGACTGGGCTCACACGGCTGGCGGCGGGGGCGGTGGGACAGGGCTGCGCCCCTGCCCTATTTCCAAGCGCGCCAGGGTGTGCGAAGGAGCGTACGCTAGCGAGAAGCTGCGCGCACCGACCGCGCCATCGTTGAGGGAGTCATGGGGCGCAGCTGGGAGTCCCGGACTACACTTGGGGAGGGGGCGGGCCCAGGACCGAGAGTGGGCTCCTGGCACAGGAGGGATCTGTGATTAGGAGCGGCCCGCTGGCCTGGCGGTTCTGGGTAGGAGTGTTTTCACAGCCGCGGTGGGTGGTGGGCATCAGTGTCGGGCGTGGCTGGTCTCCTCTGCATCTGCAGGGTGTGAGGCTGTGGGTTTGTGGTGTGTGGCCTCTGCAAATGTGTTGGGGAGGTTTCATGTTCTGTGAACAACACGACAACGATGCTGTCAATTACCGCCGCCTTATTACTCTGCACTTTACATGCCTTAGTTCACTTGATCGTCTCAATATGAGTTTTCCTCTTATTCTCATTTTATAGATGAGGAGGGTGAGACACAGAGAGGTCAAGTAACTCTCCTGATGTCATACAGCTGTTTTAAATCCAGGCTCTCTGACTCCAGGACAAACAATATCTGAGCCATGCTGTGGGGCAGGAAGGTGGGCTAGACGCAGTCTGGTTGAGGGATGGAAGATGTGGGGAGGAAGAGGGGCCGATGAGTGCGAGATTGCACACTTGAGCACATTTCTGTTCCCTAGTATGAGCCAGTCTGGGGAAGAGGAACCCTCTACACTCATGTCCACTTTGGTGCCTTGAGGAAGCAGGTCAGCCTTGGCCCAGTCCTGGCATGAGGGTGGCTTGTCCCTTGGTGTTCAACTCCCATCTCCCTGCAGGCCAGCATGCCAGCATGCCAGCCTTGCAGTAGAAGCATTAGGAAGAGAAACAGAAACCTACTGATAGCTGATGAGACAGGTTTGTCTTTCTCTGATGTGTTATTCTGAACAAGCTAGAAAGTAGCCTCAGATCCCATCCCAGCGCCTAGACCCCCACTGAGATGCATTTGGCACGGCATTTTTGTGGGCATCTCTCTGACCAGGCTCTGGGGGGTTGAGCTGGACCACAGGCGTGCTTGCATGAGCACCTTGTGCAAGGGAGTGATGGAAGTGAGGGAGCACACCACCCTCACCCACCTCCTCCCAGGCGCCTGCACCAGCTGGGCATGAGCCTGACCCCTGGCTCCTGCTCTGCTCTCCCTTGCTGATGCACACTGCCAAGATCATCTGCAACCGAGGCACCAGCCAGCCCCAAGACTGACTCGGGGAGCAAGGTCTGGGCTGAGACCAGGAACGTGTCTGGGAACCTATGCACCCAAACCTCTGTATCCCCCTTCTGCTCTACTCTTTGTCCATCTGCCTGCTGGGATTTAAGGGGCCAGGTGTGAATGTGGGTATGAAAGTGAGTGGTCCTATATGGTGTGCCACCCTCAGCCCAGTTGCCCTCCGTGCAAACTGGACACCTGCACATGCCTGACCCTAGGTGCACACTCACCTTGTGCGGTCCGCGTCTTGCTCTCAGGGGTGCTGCCTCCATGTCTAATGGATGCAGGAGGCTGTTCCTGCCCAAGAGCCAAGGCCCACAGAGGAGCCATCATGCTAATCTGTGGTCATGGCACAGTGTGGAGAGGTTATCAGGGCTCAGCGTGAGGCCAACTGTCTGGCTACAGCCCTGACACTGCTTTCAAGAGATGGTCCCCTCCACTCAGTTCTTCTCATGTTTGCCTGCACCTATTCACTGACCCTTAGGCCTCCTAACCCCTGACCTTTAAACTGGGGTTTGGGGAGGGAAGGCTAGTGAAGTTTATCTCTAGATCTGAGAAGGTACCATGTAGCCTGTGGAGGGGGCCTCCCTTCCCTTCTGCAGGACCACCCTTGACTCACCCCTGACTTCTTTCATCCTGAACAGGCCCACAGTGGTGAAGGAGGGGCAAAGGAGGCCCCAACTCTGGCTTTCGGAAGTGGAACCCAGCTGGCAAGGTAAGGGGCCTAAACTAACCTAGCTCACCCAGCCTAACCTCCATGCTACTATCTGGTTCCACCTCTCTCTGGAGGATCAAGGGGCTTCCTAAAATGACCATGACTGGGTTCAAAGCTCCCTGCAGGACCCCTTCTCCTCCAAGGGCCACACCCTGACTTTAAGGAGACCACCTTCTAGGGCTTTGGCTGATCAGTTCACCCCTACCCCCACCCCTACCTGTTTCCCTCTCTTCATGGGAAGTAGACCTCTCTGCCCACAGGATCAGAGCCACTTTCCCACAGGGATCAGGCATCCTTACTCCTGGGCATTCTACCCCTGCCACAAGGATCTGCTCACTTTCTTCCTCCTGTCCACCTGTGTCCTGGTTTGGAACCTGCTCTGTACTTCCGACTGGAGCCAGAGGTCAGAAGGACAGAATTTTGGCTCTAGAATCTCCCCCCGCCTGGAGTTCAGGCCTGGCGGCACCTTCCTTGGGAAACATCGGTGGGAGCGGCTGCCCAAACCCCTCCTCTGGCCCTCAGAGGCCCCGCCCCTGCCTTCCTCGCGGCCACGGCGGCGCCCTCGCTGCTCGCGGTCCCCCCGCTGGGGCCCCTCTGCAGCTGGGCCGAGGCCGGAGCCCCCGCCGTGGAGGCCGCCACCACCGCCACCGCCAGGGATGGGGAGGGGGTCATAAATAACCCGCGGGGTGGCGCGGCCCGGGCGGTGCAGATGGTGACCCGAGACGTCCCCGGGGAGCGCGCGGGGGCGGCCCGCAGACCCTGCTGCCCCCAACCCGGGCTCGGCCAGCCTTGACCGCCTCTTCTGGAGCTCTCCGACCCAGTCCAGGACTGGCGCTCCTGCCAGTAGCCTCCCTCCCATCCTGGAGGGCCTGCCTACCCCCATCTCCAGACTGTGCCCCTCAGAGCCCCTTTTCATCCAGTCCTTCACCAGTCATTTATTGAGCACCAGATGTGGAGCCCCAGGGAGAGGGATCCAGAGGTGAGGCTGGGAGATGCAGAGGAAAGCAGTGTGTCTCTGGATCTCAGGTGCATCCTTGGGCCTGCTCCCTCAGCCTAGTCTTCCTGAGCTCATCCAGGGTGACTGTCAGGGTGGGAGAGCAGGCCCAGACATGCCAGGCACGGGAAGGCATGCAGGGACAGACCACACAGGTGTGAGCACAGCTGACACGTCTCTGAGGAAGTGCATCCTTGTGTACACATCCGTGTCCTCAGGCAAGCACCCGAAGCCCGCAACAGATACGTACGACAGGGTACATTCTCAAAAGCGCAGGCGCAGGACAGGGGCTTGCACGGATACTGACATCTTGAACACACACGTGCACGGACAGTGTATGTATTCGTTCACGTACAGCACAGCCAGAGGAAGGACACCAAGACCTGTGCAAAAACATCCGTAGACACACAGGCCTGCACCATGGGCTCCATCTGGATACAGCTGTCATATCTAAGACAGCATGGCTGGGGCAAGGGTCTGGTTTAGGAAGGGTTAACCTGTGAGGTCAAAGGTCAGTGGTGAGTCAGCTGGGGCTCCCCCAGACTCCCTGCAAGAGTGGCCTGAGCTTCTGGGAGGAATGTGTCTGTTTCCAGCTGCAGGTCAGACACAGGAGGGGCTGCCCTGCGAGGACATGCCTTACCTTTGGCCAGTCACGAGCTGGCGGCAGGCCATGCCGTCTCCGTCTCAGGAGTAGAGATGTTTCCGAGCCCAGTTTGTTCACTGACCTTAACATATGCCATTTAAAGGAGAAAGAGATAGGACCTAGGGTCCACCTTACGTTCTCCCGTGGGTGTGCAGACTTGGGGCACCCACAGGGCACACGCTGCCGGAGAGCACTGGTTACACGATACTCACCTGCTGTGTTACACAGAAGTTGGGACACACACACACTTTCTCAGACACCAATACAAGGACACAAATGAGCTCAACACACAGAGTGCGCTGGGTACACTGAGGTCGTACAGAGGAAGTTGCTGGTCTGGCAACATGGGTCGGAGTCTGGCTACCACTGGATCTGCTTGCTTGGCCCCTCTTGAGGAGGGACGAAGACACCCACTTGCTGGCATCACTGGGGACAGAGAGCAGCACCTGCCCCAGAGCAGCCTGCCGGGGGCTGTGGACCCTTCTTGGCCAGGGTTATGCCGAGGTAGGCTGAAACAGGTGGTAAGGACGGCAGACTCTGCAGGGGCCTGAGATTTGGGTCCTCCTGGCTAGCCACTGAAGGACCCAGTCTTCGCTGCCCTTCTTTGGACCTTAGTTTCTCCATCTGAAAAATGAGATAGGGGCTCAAAATCTGTGGGTTCCCTTTGGCTCAGAGGAGAGCAGTCAGGGTAAGATGTGGCTACATGTGCCCTGGTCAGCACGGTGAGGCAGGCCTGGCACACCCTAGATGCTTTCTCCATAAATGGGCCCAGAGTGCAGGACCTGGGGGGTCCACTCCAAGGTAGGGCCAGGTAAAGGGCAGGAGCAGAGTCTTCCAGGGCCCCTCGGGACCAAAGAATCTATCCCAGTGAATGGGCATGAGGGCTGGTGTCACCCCTTTCTCTCCCTGTCGACACTGCCAGCCTACTGCCTGGACATGGCTTAGGGTGGAAACGGGGTTGGGGGGGACCCCCGGACGCAGCTGGTGCCCTGCTGGGTGGATGTGGGTGCCAAAGCCCCACGTGGTCCTCATCCCTCATGGCACAAGCCTCTGCAGCACCAGTCACCCCCTCTTTCAGATGTCAGGTCAGGGAGATGACCAGAGTGGAGTAGTAGAGCTGGGTGCAGCACGCAGACTCAGCTCCAGTCCCATTACACCCCTACGTCCCAGGAATGTGCCAGCAGGGGCTGAGTGTGAGAGACGAGGAGACCCTTACCTGAGAGTGTAGGGTTTCCTGTGTGCTCGTGTGTGTCCATACTGTGTGCTTATATGTGAATGTGCTTCCCTCCTCCTGTGACCACAGTCTTGCTGTCCACATCAGCTCATAGTCAGCGTAGATCCCACATGAAGGCCTTAGGGACCCACGCTCCTCATTGTGGGGGTATAGGCCCTGGAGGGTCAATCCCAACTCGGCTGGTCACATGTGTACTCTTTGCATGGTCAGCTGTCTTGGCCTGGGCAGACCTGTGACCACAGTCCTGATAGAGACATTAGGAGGTGCTGTCCTCAGAGTCGTAGGGCAGCGGTCAGGCTCCCATGGGGGGGAGTGGGTACTGGGGGAGGAGTGGGCTTGGATGTGGGAGGGGCCTTGGAGTGGAGCATGATGAGCATGATGGGGCAGAATGGGCTCCCGTGGGCTCTCTGCCAGGACTGCCAGGTGGAAGTTGAAGGAGAAGAGGGGACATTCAGGTGGGGACCCTCAGCACAGAAAGCCTGGAGGCAGAGGGAAACGGGAGGTGAGGGGTCAGTTGGTGGAGGGCTAGGAGGGGGGGGGCTACAGCTGCTGTCTCCAGGCCCAGCTCTGAAAGACTCCCAGGCTGCCCAGGGAGTCCAGACTGGCTCTGGGAGCAACTGTTAATACGTTGGACTTCCTGCAGAGTGTGAGCTCCCTATGAGCAGGACTTTTGTTTTCTGACATACCCCCGTGTCAGCATTTGAGGGCTGCATACAGGGGTCCATCCTGGTGTGGCCCACTCAGCCCAGCTTGGCCTCCCTGCCCTGGGGAAGCCCCATCCCTGCTCACCTCTTCTTCCAGCACCTGTCCACTGGGCTTCTGCCCAGGCAGGACTCTGAATACCCTCCTGTCCCCAGAAGATTCTCAAGAGTTTGGCCACAGGAATCCTCTTCATCAGAGAGAGAGAGAGAAAGTCCTCAAGCCTCTTGGCAAGGCCTCATCCACTATGCTGCAGCAGGATTGCAACTCTGAGCCTGCCTGCGCTGGGAGGAGGGGTGGTCTGGGTGTAATTCACACACAGTCCCACCGTCAGGGTCACCAGGAAGACCAACAGTCACTTTGGCGGCATGGATTTGTCGCCTCAAGAAGTAGCAAGCCGAGGTGGTCAGTGAATTCACGATTTCACGAGTCCAGCCCAGGCTGGCTGTTTGAGGTCATCGACTTAGCCTGACCCCATCCAAGGCCCGGTCCTCCTTGCCAGTGGGCCCATTCCTCCAAGGGCTGGTTGAGTTGGTGACATCCCTGTGGGGTGCCCCGAATGCATTGACATCTGTGAGTGCCTGTCTGGGTGTGAGTTTCCTTTATTTTTATTATTTTTAAAGATTTACTTATTTGGTGGGGGGAGGGACAGACAGAGAGGGAGAGGGGAAGCAGACTCCATGCTGAGTGGGGAGCACAATGCGGGTGCCCAATCTCATGACCCTGAGATCCACCTGAGCCGAAACCAAGAGTCAGACACTCAACCAACTGAACCACCCAGGCACCCCTGGGTGTGAGGGTTCCTTTATTACTGCAACCCACTAAGTCCTCCATGGGGTCAACTCACCTTCTGCGCGGAGTGGCCCCGCACACTGTGCCATGAGAACAGGAACTCTGTGATGCCCAACCGTGTGAAGTTATGCACAGTGCCCCAGGTGCAGTCTCAGAAGTGGGCAGGCTGAAGAGCACAGTCTGGTATGGGCTGAGACCCTGAGCAGAGCCCATCGGCAGAGGCCAGACCCACACCTACCTCCGGCAGGGGAGGGGCAGCGATTCCAGGGCTCTGTCCAAGGCCACAACCTGGCACTTTCTCCGGGGCATTTAATAGTCCCAGGTTGGCCTTGGGGGCCTTCCCACCTGCAGACTGGCTAGGCTGCTTGGGGGCCTGGGGGAAGTGGGAGCAGAAGAGGCAACCGGAGGGACTGGGGCTGGTCTGAGGGGGTTTTACCTCTGCATAGAGGAATATGGGCATCCCCAAATGTGGAGTCCTCATGCCCTGCTCAGGACAAAGGATCCTGAACTTTGATGCTCTGTGTACATGCAGATGCTAACAGAGGTCAGCGTGCTATAGACCCCTCCCAGGAGAACAGACAGACCATTCTTCCAGACTGGGTGGCCTTGCCAAAATATGAGTCTGCCACATGTTGGCAGTTGAGTAACTGTGTGTCTAAGGTCCAGCAGGTATATGTGGGCTCCTGAGCTCCCGGGGCCTCAGAGACGTGACAGGGTGATTCTTGACTGGTGAGGGGCAAAGCCAGAACTCCTGCTGGGTTATCCCATCTTCCATCCAGGAACATGGTCCTCAGCGAATTGTCAGCTTCTGCTTGATAGCGTGATTTTGGCCTCAATACATTGGGATTTTTCTTAGTGCTTCTAGTTGACGCCTTGCTATGTATTAGATGAGCTTCACTCATGGACACATGCCCTGAGACCATCCCCTCAGATCAGCCTCGCCTCTCATTCCTGCCTCACCCACCCCTCAAACATAGGCTGGGTTGAGGGGTAGATGGGTGGGGGGATGGACTGACGGGTGAATGAGTGGATGATGGGTGACTGGGTAAGTGGGTGGGTTCTACACTAGGCACTCTTCTCTTTCATAAGACTTCTTTGGTTTCCTTTACAGACTATGAACCTGAGTCTCTAGCTTCAGTCCAGACACTCAAGATAAGCAGGTGGGAGCAGGGCCAACATCACCACCAGGCACAGAGAGCATAGAACCTGGATCCCTGGTGCTTTTAGAGACGACAAAGACATTTTACTTTAATTTCCCTTAAAACCAGAAGGAAGAAAATAATATAATAGCCTGCCCTGTGCATCCACCCCACAGCCCCCTGAGTCTTTTTCCTACCGCCATGCTGTCATCCCCATCTCGCTCGCAGTCCCTCAGAGAGCAGGCACCATACTCCTCCCCATTAGCCAATCAGCAAACCTCATATGTGCTCCCTTCTAGATCCCTTTCCTTCAAATACCTAGTCTGGCCCCTCTCACCTATGATATTTCTGTGATACTCCCAGACTCTGCCCCCACTCATCCAGTACCTGATGGGCACATCTGGCCAACTTGCTCTCTAGGGGCTCCTCTGGGAACAGTCTGGGACCCTTGGCCTCCAGGCCTTGCCTCCGCCCCTGGGCTCAACTTCCTGTTTCCCTGTCTTCTTCAGTGTCTGAGCATGGCTGAGTTGTTGCCTTTGCCCAGGAGCGTCACTCCCTAATATCACTATTCTGTGGCCCCGTTACCACTTGTGTAGCAACTTCTGCATTTGGGAGTCCTTTCCTCCATTGAAAAATTTTAAGTTATATTTTATAACCCTATTGATATAAAGACAAATATAATCCATGGTAGATATATTATTTAATCTTCATTATTATTATATTACTTTTTTTCCTTCTGGTTTTAAGGGAAATTAAAGTAAAATGTCTTTGTCGTCTCTAAAGGCACCAGGGATCCAGGTTCTATGCTCTCTGTGCCTGGTGGTGATGTTGGCCCTGCTCCCACCTGCTTATCTTCAAGACTTACAGCAGCAACCCCTCCTCCAAGAAGCCTCCCTGGATTGCCTTCCTTTCCTGTCAGGGTGTCCTGCACCCCAGAACACCAGCACATACCCTGGACCCACAGGTTTCTTACTGTGTTGCTGAGGCCCTGGGCAGACGAGGGTGCTCAGAAGGGCCAAGTGGAGCCCCCCTGGGGATGCTGATTTGGGTGACTTCACTGAGAAGTGATTCTGGCAGGCTGGTACGGAAGCTGAGCTGGAAGTGGCAGTGGCAGTGGGAGGTGGTGTTGACAGAGACTGAGATTTTGAAGAAAGACCTGACCTCTAGGGAGGGGCAGGCAAGGCCAGCAGACATCACTCCCAGTTCTGGGTGAGTGGCAGGAGCCCAGGCCCAGAGTGGCCCTAGCTGCCAAGACCTCCCCATCTCTGCCTGTAGGGACTCTGCCTGTGTCTACACCTGCAAGTAAAGCTGGACCAGGCCATCACATCTCTGCAGCCGGGGGTTTGACTTCCCTCTTTCTGGGCCCCCCTCCTCCAGCCATTTTGCCCCCAGGGTTTCCAGGCAGGTCCAGCTGCTCCCCCCATCCCCCAACCCTACTCTGGCTCTGGCCAGGTTCTCAAAGGTCTACCAGGGAGGGTGGGGCACAGACATGCACATGCCTGGGTGCACACCGAGCCTCCGTCTTGACCCTCGAGTGCCCAGCCTGGGGATTGAGTAGTGGCCACTCAGATTGGTGATGTGGGGATGGGGGTCTAAGGGCATTTACAGCCCAGGTCCAGGGGATGACTAGGTTCCTGGTGCCTGCCCAGGATGATAGGAAGCACTCAGATCCCTGGGCACCATCAGGCTGCTCTGAACAGCACGGGAGGGTTCCAGAGCAGAGGACTCACCCCCGTCCCCCAATCCCAGTGCCTGCAGCACTGAGGCCAAGACTAATAAAACACCCACCTCACAGGAGACAGCTTTATCTTGTTGATCGGAAGTCTGCCGGCCCAATTTATGATGGAACATAAGCTCTCCAAATCTGAATTTATGCTCTGTATTATAACGAGAGGTCAATGGGATTAAAAGTGGGCTTGTGAGAGGGCCATAGGCAGCTCAGTCCTCCGCGCTGCCACAGGAACCTCATGGCCTGAGTCCCTGCACCCAAGGGAGGATAGCACAGCCCAGCAGAAGGACAGGAAAAGGGAGGGCAGGGGAGAGATCAGCCTGAGAAGGGGAAAGAGGATGGGAGGCCAGGCAGGAGAAGCGGACAGAGTGGGGCACGGAGCCTGGGGCTGCTGCTGGCCTGGACCATCAGTGTGACAAAGCAGGCACTGGGGAAGAAGGGTAAAGACAGGTAGGGATCAGAGGCTTTCATGCAGGGACAGGGGAGCTTTCTCTCGCCACCAAGCCCTGGGCTACCCCTGGCCCTGAGAACGGGTAGGAGATGGCCCTGAGGCAGGCTGAAGGACAGAGTTCCGACCCTGGCCCCGGGGCCCAGCCCAGTCAGACCAACCTCCCTGTCCCCCTCCTCGACACCTTCTGTCTTCAGCACCCCGTGGAGTCCTGGGTGAGGGTGAGAGAGGGGTGTGCTCTGTTTAGGTGGGGCCCTGCACACCCGTCTAGCATGAGACTGACTTTCTGAGGTCAGGCTAGACCCTGGCTTCAGAGTTTATACAAATAAACAAAATGAGAAGTGCTGGCAGCCCTGATCTGATTACAGAGTCACTCATTCTTTGGTCGTTAATAATTTGTGCAATAAAGGGTTGCGGCCGCTCAGTGTGAGGAGGAGGCTGTGGCCCAGCCTTCCCTTGGCGCCGGGCCGCGGGAGCTGGAAACATAAATTATTAGTTTCTTATCGCTCAGCCTGCCATCGCTCATGCTGCCAGGAGCCTGGCAGGAGCCAGCGTCAGTCCCACCGCCTGCCTTGGCCTGACTCTCAGCTGCCGTTTGTTGGGAGACTCTGGGTGAGGCCCCTCATCGCCCCCCCCCCCCAGCCCCTCACTGGTGGGACCCTGGGCCTTCAGGGTCTCCTTAGGGGCTGCAGCTGGCACTGAGGCCTATTCTGGAGCTAGGGGAGCTTTGGGGTTTGAGTTCTTGTGCTCTGAGCCTCAGGCCCTCCCTCTCTGTGAGTGAAGCCGAACCACTGGAGGTCGGTCAAGCAACCGCACCCTCCTGGCCCATGGTATTTGCTCAAAAAGGGCAGTGGTCATTGTGAGCAACACCACGGAGGTCCACAAACCGCTCTCCACCTTGGCCAACCCCCCAGTCAAGGGAAAAGAAAGGTCTGTATCCGGGTGCGTGTCAGCTCCTCTTGGTATGAACGTGCCTTCCTGGGTGGGACTCAGAGCGTGGTTTGGACCAGAGTCAGGTGAAACCTTTCTCTGGCCTTGCTTTGTGGTGTGTCTTCCAGCTTTCTGCGTTTCCCTGGTTTCTGTGTGGGCCACAGGAGTAACCAGCCATTTCCTGTCTGGGGTCAGGCTGTGGTGTCCCAGCAGGAACAGGGGTCTCTGCCCCGAGATTGTGCCCATAATTCCTTTTTTTAAAAAAGATTTTATTTATTTATTTGACAGAGAGAGACACAGCGAGAGAGGGAACACAAGCAAGGGGAGTGGGAGAGGGAGAAGCAGGCTTCCCACGGAGCAGGGAGCCC
Source organism: Mirounga angustirostris (assembly GCF_029215605.1). Lineage (NCBI taxonomy): Eukaryota > Metazoa > Chordata > Mammalia > Carnivora > Phocidae > Mirounga > Mirounga angustirostris. The sequence goes on along the minus strand of NW_026991927.1, from coordinate 11,523 downwards.
AATGCGGGGCTCGATCCCAGGACCCTGAGATCATTACCTGAGCCGAAGGCAGACGCTTAACGACTGAGCCACCCAGGCGTCCCTGTGCCCATAATTCCTAAAGTGGCCTCTCTGATTACATCTGATCTGTAATCAATCGGGGATTTCAATATCGAATAAGGGAAATTTTATGACAAATAAACAGAAGAAAACGAGTCCCCTTTGAAAATAAGTGGGCAGACACAAAGGCTCCTATTGCATGATTCCACGTACAGAAACATCCAGAACAAGTAAAAGAATAGGGAGAGAAAGCAGCTTAGGGGTTTCCAGGGTCTGGGCTGGGGGAGAAATGGGCAGGGGGGCTTCTGGTTCGGGGACTCCTTTGAGACATGAGATATTCCGCAGCAATCTTCTGTGGTGTGGTGGCACAGCGTTGGGAATGTACTTATGCTCATCACATGTTCAGTTGAAAACAAGTAATTTTATTTAAAACAAATAATAAACAGTATACAGACCATGAAAAGATAAAATAACAATATGAACCAGAGAGAAAGAACATAGGGGGAGGGGATGACACAATCTGGCGGGGCGTCGGGGTCCGGCGATGGACCTAAGGGTAATTGTACAAGGAGCTCTCCCCGCAGGGCTGTGGGCTCTGGATGTGGCTCTGGGAGCCCTGCGGGAGCAGGAGTAGGGGCAGGGGTTGGGATAGGGGCAGGGCCAGGGGCAGGGCCAGGTGTAAGAGCAGGGCCAGGGGCAGGGGCAAGGGGAGGGATAGGATCAGCAGTCGTGGCAGGTGCAGGATCTAGGGCAGGACCTGGGTAAGGAGCAGGAACAGGAGCTCCGGCAGGCGCAGGGGCAGGGGCAGCGGCAGAAGGAGCAGGAACAGGAGCTCAGGCAGGGGCAGGGGTAGGGGCAGGGGCAGCAGGTCTTGCAGGGGAAGGCGCAGAAGCAGGAGCAGGAACAGGAGCTCAGGCAGGGGCAGGGGAACGGGCAGTGGGTCTGGCAGGGGAAGGGGCAGAAATGGGAACAGGAAAAGGAGCAGGAACAGGAGCTCAGGCAGGGGCAGGGGAAGGGGCAGCAGGTCTGGCAGGGGTAGGGTTATGGGCAGGAGCAGGGTCAGGGACAAGAACAGGAGCCCAGGCAGGGCCAGGGGAAGGGGCAGCGGCCCTGGAAAGCAGGGGAAGGGGCATCGGCTCTGGCAGGGGCAGGGGCAGGGGCAGGAACAGGAACACCGGCACGGGAAGGGGCATTGGCTCTGGCAGGGGCAGGAACAGGGACACAGGCAGGGGAAGGGGCATCAGCTCTGGCAGGGGCAGGGGCAGGAACAGGGACACTGGCAGGGGAAGGGGCATCGGCTCTGGCAGGGGCAGGGGCAGGAACTGGGACGCAGGCAGGGGAAGGGGCATCGGATCTGGCAGGGGCAGGAACAGGGACGCAGGCAGGGGAAGGAGCATCGGCTCTGGCAGGGGCAGGGGCCGGAACAGGGATGCAGGCAGGGGAACGGGCATCGGCTCTGGCAGGGGCAGGGGCAGGAACAGGGGCGCAGGCAGAGGAAGGGGCATCGGCTCTGGCAGGGGCCGGAACAGGGACACAGGCAGAGGAAGGGATAGGTGCAGGGGCAGGGGGTGGGCCAGGGGCAGAAATGGGCGCACACGCAGGGGCAGGGAAACGGGTAGGGAAAGGGGAAGGAGCTGGGTCAGAGGCAAGGATAGGAGCACAGGGAGGGGCTGGGGAAGGGACAGTTGCAGGGGCAGAAGCCGAGTCAAGGGCAAGAACAGGAATACAGGCAGGGGCAGGAGAAGGGGCAGGATCCAGGGCAGGAGCTGGGTCCGGGGCAAGAACAGGAACACAGGTAGGGGAAGGGGCAGGTGCAGGTGCAGGTGCAGGAGGTGGGTCAGGGACAGGAACAGGACCACAGGCAGGGGCAGGGGCAGAACCCGGTTCAGGGGCAAGAATAGGAGCACAGGCAGGGGCAAGGGAAGGGGCAGGATCCAGGGCAGGAGCTGGGTCAGGGTCAGGATCCAGGGCAGGAGCTGGGTCAGGGTCAGGATCCGGATCAGGGGCAAGAAGAGGTGCACAGGTAAGGGAAGGGGCTGGTGCAGGGTCAGGAGCTGGGTCAGGGGCAAGAGCAGGTGCACAGGCAGGTGCTGGGGAAGGGGCAAGTGCAGGGGCAGGAGGTGGGTCAGGAGAAGGGACATTGGCTCTAGCAGGGGCAGGGGCAGGGGCAGGGGCATGAGTTGGGGCAGGGGCCGGAACAGTAGCACAAGCCAGGGGAGGGGAGGGGGCAGGTGCAAGGGGAGGGACAGGGTCTGCCGCATTGGAACGTACAGGAACCGGGGCAGTATCTGGGTCAGGGGCAAGAACCGGGGTACTGGCAGGGATAGGGATGGGTCAGGATCCAGGGCAGGAGCTGGGTCGGGGGCAGGAGCAGGGCCAAAGTTCGGGGCAGGCGCAGGGGCGGCGGCTCTGGCAGGCACAGGGGCAGGCTCTCCAGAGGCAGGTTCTCCAGCAGGCCCTTCCTGGCCCCCGTCAGGCTCTCCGTGGGCGGGTGCTGGGTCACCTGCCGGCTCCTGGTCTCCTGCTGAAGTCGCAGCCACCACCCCTCCGTCCAGAGCTGCCGATGGAGTTGGAACCGGCTCTAGCTCCTCAGGTGGTGGAGCACCTGTGAGAGGAGAAAAGCTCAGCCCGAGCCTGCTCTCCGTGGAGTCAGAACCCAGCCCAGGGCCTCCCAGAGAAGCCGCAGCCAGGAAGGAGCCCTCCCCGGGGCGTCTCCCCGACCGCAGTCCACCCGCTGGGCGCTCTGAGCCCAGTCGTTGCTCCAGGCCCCACACCAGGCTCTGGGGGCTCCTCCCTGTGGGGCCAGCCCCCACCCTTCCACACACACCCACGGGCACCCAGCCCCGGGCTTCTCAGCCTCAGGCTCGGCCTCCGTGGGCTCCGGCTCCTGGAGCACAATGCAGTCAATGACCACCAGGGACAGTGGTCTGGGTGGTGTCGGAGGCCTCTCCCCGCAATCCCCAGCACCTGCTCCAGGGGAGCCCTGTGGGGTCACGCTCCGGATCCCAGACATGGAGTGGGTGTCCGCCAGCCTCGTGCCGATCTCATCGGAGTTCTGCAAAGACAGGGACGGTTAGCCTGCCCGGAGGCATCCCAGTGCTGCCCGGCCATCCTCCCTGTCCCCTGCCCAGTCGCCCTGCTGCTCCCAGATCAGACACACACCTGTGGGTGTGCAGCCCTGCACGCGGGACCATGACCCATCCCTGCAGGGCGATCGAGAGAAACCCTGGGCAGAAGCTCACAGCCCCCCACACCCCGTCCCACCCAGCCAGCCTGGACCTTGAACATGACCTGCCCACAGGTTATCTGACCCCTCATCAGCCTGCTCTTGAATGGCGTTGGCCCACCCCACATGACCCCTCTTCACACACACACACACACACACACACACACACACACACGGAGGGGAGGGGACCTGGGGCTGCACAGGTGGATTAGACCCTGTGGGGCTGGGTGGCCGGCTCTGGGCCTCCTGGTGTCACCTTTCGGGCCTTCCGGCCAAACGGCCAGAGGCGGTGGGGAGCCCTGATCGGACATCCCCAGCGGGGGCCAGCGTTTGCAGGGCGGGCTTTCTTCAGCCTGCAGCATCCAGACTTAGGGAGGCAGCAAGCCCACATGTTCATGGTTGGATGATCTCCAACGAAATGAGCTGGGCAGGGGGCTGTCTCTGGAATGTGGGTGCCTTGTTACCTGGGTTCCAAATTCTGTTGGACTCTGTTGTCAGGGAAGTGAGTTCACCACTGCCTGGGGTCCCCTTACCCAACTTCCTCCTCACACAAGACCCCCTCCGAGGGCCCCCTCCCCCAGCTGCTCAATGCTCCCCCTCCCCCCATGCCCCATCCATACAGTGACTCCCTCACAGCCCCCCCACAGCCTTCCCAAGGCCTGGGTGCAGCCGGTGTCCCCGCTGTGAGGACACAGAGCTGGCTTCAGACTGGGCTCCAGTGCCTGGATCAGGACTTCAGTGCAACAGCTGCAGGATGAGCCGGCTTAGTCAGGACCTTGCCCAGGACACTAGCCCCATGACACTGTGAGGGTGTTCCCAGTCCCCAATTAAGTCATGCAGTGCAGCAAGTGATTATACATCAGGGTGGATGATGCAAAGTACAGTGCACTGAGAACATGACAAAAACGTTTAAATGACAGAATAGTATGTAGGTAAACATACTATATACTATGTAAGTGAAGGGAAAAGTAAACAACGGGGTCAGAAAGAGGAATGGGAGTTTCGAGAAGCAGGCTGGAGGAGTCAGGGGGTGGGGGGTGGCTCATGGAGGAAGTGACCAAGGAGACCCGTCACCAGTTACAACAGTGCAGCAGCAGGGTTTGAGCTCTGCTTGACCCACGACCCCCAGGGGCATTGGGGGCATTCTAGCTCTGGAGGACCTACAGGCTGCAAATCAGCCTGAGCCTAGCATCCGTGGTATGTCTTCTTTGCTCCCGGGTGTGGCTCTTTCTCTGCCTCTTGAGGCTGTTGAATCTCCTTTTATTTTCCTCTGAAGTGCACTATTTTGTGTCGGTTCAGTACTGTTAGTTGACACAAATTCTTTGTGAAAATAAGTGGAGTATAAATCCTACTTGTTTCCTAATTAGATCTGAACATATTCAATAATAACAGCTTTTCCCCAGGCCCCTGGGTCTTCATCTGCTCACCAACGCTGAGATTTTTAAAAACATTATATTTTTAACAGTTTCAAAGAATTAGTTTGGTTTTTAAAAAATTCCAGAAAGTCACACTTTTAATACTCTATAGAATGATCTGTAAACATTGAATGAGCAAGGTTTTACAGGATGAGGGAAGAATTGGCTTTGTGGCCGGGTTTGCCCTAATGTTTACTCCCTGTTGCCCCCGTGTGGCCACTCTCCAGATAGCATGTGGCAGAATGTGTTCCAACCTGTCAAATTCAAGGGAGAATAAGATAGAAGAAGGTTGGTCCTTGGATCCCCTAGCTCCTAATAATCATGAAATAATTTATGAGCTATATTCTAAATCAGAGTATATGTTAACTTGATATTAGGGTTAGGGTCAGGGTCAAGCTGAATACATTAATTATGTACAGCTTTTTGTATGTCAATCATACCTCTATAAAGTGTATTTAAAAAAAAAAAAGGGAGAGAATATAGTCACTCAAAGTACTGAGCACCTTTCCTGTCACAGTAAATATGTAACTAAACATAAGTATTGCTTAACCTTAGCTGAGGACCGGGAGCTGCTCCTACAGGTACTTGGCAGGTAACATCTGTGGCCAGCTGCCCATCTCTTCCCCCGACACCCACACCCAGCTCAGCACATCCTCTGCTCTGCTCAAGGGCAGCCCAGAGAGACCAGGTCCAGGTGTGGCTCCCTCCTGTCAGGCATGGCTTCCTTCCGACAGGTAGAGAAGGTGGCCAGCTCACAGACACATGACATCTTCTTTTGGTTACTTGCTATCTGCGTCACCTTTTTGTCACCTGGTCATTAACATTTAGCTCCTGTGAGAACCTGAATTTGCAGGTTTCTGTTCACATTTCAAAGTTTGCAGATATGTGTTGACTTTGTTCGCTGTCCCTGGGGAGGATATACAGGGTTAGGGTATGGGTTAGGGTACGGGTACAGGTTAGGGTACGGGTTAGGGTACGGGTTAGGGTACGGGTTAGGGTTAGGGTACGGGTATGGGTTAGGGTACGGGTCAGGGAACGGGTTAGGGTTCGGGTACGGGTTAGGGTTCGGGTACGAGTTAGGGTTCGGGTACGGGTTAGGGTTCGGGTACGGGTTAGGGTACGGGTTAGGGTACGGGTTAGGGTTCGGGTACGGGTTAGGGTTAGGGTACGGGTATGGGTTAGGGTACGGGTATGGGTACGGGTACGGGTACGGGTATGGGTACGGGTTAGGGTATGGGTTAGGGTTAGGGTTAGGGTACGGGTTAGGGTATGGGTTAGGGTTAGGGTACGGGTTAGGGTACGCGTTAGGGTAGGGTTAGGGTTAGGGTTAGTGTACGGGTTAGGGTTAGGGGTTAGGGGTTAGTGGTTAGGTTAGGGTTAGGGTTAGGGTACGGGTTAGGGTACGGTTTAGGGTAGGGTTAGGGTTAGGGTATGGGTTAGGGAACGGGTTAGGGTTAGGGTACGGGTCAGGGAACGGGTTAGGGTTAGGGTACGGGTTAGGGTACAGGTTAGGGTTAGGGTACTGGTTAGGGTCAGGGTTAGGGTACAGGTTAGGGTTAGGGTACGGGTACGGGTTAGGGTACGGGTTAGGGTACGGCTTGGTTAGGGTACGGGTTAGGGGACGGGTTAGGGGACGGGTTAGGGAACGGGTTAGGGTTAGGGTACGGGTATGGGTTAGGGTACGGGTCAGGGAACGGGTTAGGGTTAGGGTACGGGTTAGGGTACGGGTTAGGGTCAGGGTACGGGTTAGGGTCAGGATTAGGGTACGGGTTAGGGTTAGGGTACGGGTATGGGTACGGGTTAGGGTACGGGTTAGGGTACGGGTTAGGTTACGGGTTAGGGTAGGGCGAGGGTTAGGGTTAGGGTACGGGTACGGGTTAGGGTTAGGGTTAGGGTTAGGGGTTAGTGGTTAGGGTTAGGGTTAGGGTAGAGGTTAGGGTACGGTTTAGGGTAGGGTTAGGGTTAGGGTACGGGTTAGTGTACGGGTTAGGGTTAGGGGTTAGGGGTTAGGGGTTAGGGTTAGGTTTAGGGTAAGTGTTAGGCTTAGGGTTAGGGTCTCCCTGTCCTCTGCTGTATAGAGACCATTCTCCTCCGGTAACCAGATTGATCATTTCAGAACATAACCTTTGAGCCTCTCTGCGATCCGCTCCCCACCTGTCTGTCCTCTCCAGCCTCACCCCTCCCACTGCAGCCCCCCTCTGTGGGCCACAAAGCTGTGTGGTTGTCCCACATGTTCCTTGGGCCTGACTCCAATCCTTTACATTCTCTGTGCCCTCTGCCACGAGCTCTCTTCTCTCCCCTTGCATCATGTCTGGCATGTTCCCCCATTGGCTGGGCCTCTACTTGCCCCCTGGTGACCTGACTCATGTCTGCTGGGTGTATGTGTTCATCCCATATTTAAATGTAGTATCCACCTTCCCTGTGTGAGCGATTTACTAACCTGCGAGGTATGGGGTAGGCAGAGGGAAGTAGTCTCAGTGCCTGTGTAAAAAAAGCCAGTCTCAGGGCGCCTGGGTGGCTCAGTCCTTAAGCGTCTGCCTTCGGCTCAGGTCGTGATCCCAGGGGCCTGGGATTAAGTCCCATGTCAGGCTCCCTGCTCTGCGGGGAGCCTGCTTCTCCCTCTCCCCCTCCCCCTACTTGTGTTCCCTCTCTAGCTGTCTCTTTCTCTGTCAAATAAATAAAGTCTTAAAAAAAATCAGTCTCAGAGGGGCTCACCACACTTGCTGACAATGGGGGAGCTGCTGTCCCCACAGTGAGGGGCAGGTAGTCCCCTCAAAGCGGGACCAGCCATGTGAGGCAGTTGGACAAGACTTCCAATGTTTTGGGGACAGGGAGATGTAGACCTGGACCCAGAAGCTCACACCCTTGGATTCAAGGCTGGGGCCTAAGCAAGCCCCCTTTTTCCAGGGGTCATCTTTCCCCTTCCCTGCCCATGGGCTGAACCTGATTCCTGATCTGGGGAGTTTGAGGGTGACCCCTCCTAGGAATACCAGTGGTTTACTGATGGACCTTGTCAGCCAGAGGCCCAGTAGCCTTCAAGGGAGGACCCTCTAGGGGGTGGAGACAGCTCTGTTGCGGACCAGCAACAGCCCACTCAAAGTAAAGTGGGGCAGCTGGCCGGCCCTGCTGATTCTACCCAGTCTGTAGGACATAGATACACGGGCTGTGCCCAGAGGTGCTCAACTCATGGCAGGTGGGGACAGAACCTGCAGGGGGGCAGCTAGGGGAGGGCACCTGCAGGGTTTGCCCAGGAGCTCAGCACAAGGGGAGTGTTCCTGGCTCCAGCATGCTGACTGTGCGGCTGCATGGGTTTCCACCCTCCCAAGCCTCAGGCTCCCCTTTGTAAGATGGGGCCCTGATGGCCCCCATCTCTGGGAGCAGAAGGTAGGGAGGCCCTGCCGGCAGATTCACTCAGGACAGGTCAGGAGGTGGCTGTTGCTTAAAGCAGCCCAGGGCCTGTCCCCATGAAGAAGGTGCACACGTCCATGACCCCCAGCTCTGGGGTCCTGCTGCCAGCCTCTGGCAGTGACCCTCTTCCTGCCCTGTCCCCTGCCCCTGTGGATACGGGGTCTTCCTGGAGCTGTTCCTGCAGAATCACTTCATGGTGGACACAGGGTCATCTACTATGTCTTCACCGACCAGCTGGTTGCTGTGTCCCGTGTGCCCCTCCAGGAGCACTGAAGGGTGGTGGTTCTTGAGGTCTGCGGTGCCCCACACTGGCAGGATGTGTCCATGCAGCACATGGCGATCATGAGCTGCTTCTATGAGGAGTGCTTCCTCTATGAGGTGGATGACATGGTGTGCGGGGATGTGGACATGAAGTTCTGTGACCACGTGGGCATGGAGATCCTGTCCCCACTCTTTGGCACCCTGCACCCCGGTTTCTACTGGGTGGCCCGTGAGGACTTAAGCTATGAGCGCTGGTCCCAGTCCCAGGCCCACATCCCCAAGGACCAGGGTGACTTCTACTACATGGGGGCCTTTTTTGGGGGGTTGTGGCGGAGGTTCACCGACTGACCTCAGCCTGTCACCAGGTGATGGTGGTCAACTGGGCCAATGGGATCGAGGCCATGTGGTACGATAAGAGCCACCTGAACAGGTACCTGCTGGACCACAAGCCCACCAAGGTGCTGTCCCTGGAGGACCTGCGCGACCCACAGCTATTGGGCTGGCCCTGGAGGACCTGTGTGCAGCTGCTGGGCTGGCCCCGGGTCATGAAGAAGCTGAGATTTGGGCCGTGCCCAAGAATCACCAGGACACCCGGAACTCATGAGGGGCTGTCCCCGTCTCCAGCAGGGGGTGCTGACTTCAGCGGAGCCATCAGAGCAGGTTCCTACTTCTGTCCCCTTGAGGGACACTGTGGAGTCCAGTACTGTCTGCACGGGCACGTCCAGTGCCCCAGCCGCACCTGCTCACAGGAGGCCTGCCTGGGGATACAGCGTCCTCTCTTTGCGTGCACTACATTTTCTTCACTTCTGGGTCATTTGCAGCTGTGAACGGCTCCAGTTTTATGTCAAATGTTTTTCTGTGTCAATGCTGAGCAACCATTTTTAAAAAGAACAATTGAGGGAAAAGGTTTTCTCTCTGGTTCTAAACAGACACCGCCTGGTGGGGCTGGGAGCAGCCCTGTAGCAGCCGTGGAGCCAGAACGGGTCCTGGCTGGGTCTTCCCTCCCAGTCCTTGCACCTTGCCATGGCCATGGGGCTTCAGGGTCAGGGTTGCACGGAGCCACCTCTCAGAACCCCGGTGCCCTCACCGCCAGAGGCCTTGGCCGTGACCGCTAGCTCAGCCTCTAGGAGCATGGCGCCCTCTGGGTTATTTCCATTTCCTGCCGTGGATTGATTTTTTATTTATTAATTTTATTTAATTTTTTAAATTTAAAGTCATTAGCCAACATATAGTACATCAGTAGATTTTGATGTAGTGTTCAGTGATTCATTAGTTGCCTATAACACCCAGTTCTCATCACAACACGTGCCCTCCTTAATACCCGTCACCCAGTTACCCCATCCCCCCACCCTCCTCCCTTCTGTAACCCTCAGTTTGTTTACCGGAGTCCAGAGTCTCTCATGGTTTGTCTCCCTCTCTGATTTCTTCCTGTTCAGTTTTCCCTCCCTTCCCCTGTAGTCCTCTGTGCTATTCCTGACATTCCACATAGGAGTGAAACTATATGATAATTGTCCTTCTCTGATTTATTTATTTCACTTAGCATAATCCCCTCCCGTTCCATCTATGTCAATGTAAATGGTAGGTATTCATCCATTCTGACAGCTGAGGAATATTCTATTGTACATGTATACCACATCTTCTTTATCCATTCGTCTGTTGAAGGGCATCTCGGCTCCTTCCACAGTTTGGCTATTGTGGACATTGCTGCTATGAACATTGAGGGGCAGGTGCCCCTTCTTTTCACTACATCTGTATCTTTGGGTTAAATACCCAGTAGTGCAATTGCTGGTGGTAGGGTAGTTCTATTTGTAACGTCTTGAAGAAACTCCATAGTGTTTTCCAGAGTGGCTGTACCAGCTTGCATTCCCACCAACAGGGTAAGAGGGTTCCCCTTTCTCCACATCCTCACCAGCATTTGTTGTTTCCTGCCTTGTTGATTTTTGCCATTCTGAGTAGTGTAAGGTGGTATCTCAATGTGGTTTTATTTTCTTTTTCCCTGATGGCTAGTGATGTGGAGCATCTTTTCATGTGTCTGTTAGCCATTTGTATGTCTTTGGAGAAGTGTCTGTTCATGTGTTCTGCCCATTTCTTGATTGGATTATTTGTTTTTTGGGTGTTGAGTTTGAGAAGTTCTTTATAGATCTTGGATGCCAGCCCTTTATCTGTAATGTCATTTGCAAATATCTTCTCCCATTCCATGGCTTGACTTTTAGTTTTGTTGACTGTTTCCTTTGCTGTGCAGAAGATTTTTATCTTGATGAAGTCCCAAAGGTTCATTTTTGCTCTTGTTACCCTTGCCTTTGGAGACGTGTCTAGCAAGAAGTTGCTGTGGCTGAGGTCGAAGAGGGTACTGCCCGTGTTCTCTTCTAGGATTTTGATGGATTCCTGTGTCACATTGAGGTCTTTCATCCAATTTGAGTTTACCTTTGTATATGGTGTAAGAGAATGGTCCAGTTTCATTCTTCTGCATGTGGCTGTCTAATTTACCCAGCACCATTTATTGAAGAGACTGTCATTTTTCCATTGGGTATTCTTTCCTGCTTTGTGGAAGATTAGTTGACCATAGAGTTGAGGTTCCATTTCTGGGGTCTCTATTCTGTTCCATTGATCTATGTGTCTGTTTTGTGCCAGTAGCATACTGTCTTGATGATGACAGCTTTGTAATACAGCTTGAGGTCACCTGCTTTTGTTTTATTTTTATTATTTTAGTGAATTTTAAATTAACGTATAATGTATTATTTGTTTCAGGGGTACAGGTCTTTGATTCATCGGTCTTATACAATTCACAGTGCTCACCATAGCACATACCCTCCCCAGTGTCCATCACCCAGTCACCCCACGCCTCCCAACCCCCTCTACTCCAGCAACCCTCAGTTTGTTTCCTGAGATTAAGAGTCTCTTATGGTTTGGCTCTCTCTCTGGTTTCGTCTTGTTTCATTTTTGCCTCCCTTCGCCTATGATCCTCTGTCTTTTTCCTTAAATTCCTCATATCACTGAGATCATAGAATAATTGTCTTTCTCTGAGTGACTTATTTTGTTTAACATAATACACTGTAGTTCCATCCACATCGTTGCAAATGGCAAGATTTCATTTTTTTGATAGGTGCATAATATTCTCTGTATATATATATATATACACACACCACATCTTCTTTATCCATTCATCTGTTGATG
>NW_026991926.1:0-67893 GCF_029215605.1 Mirounga angustirostris | reverse complement strand
CGAGTCTCACTTCGAAAAGGCTCTCGGCCTCACTTGCCGTGCTCTCCGCATTCCCACAGCAAACGGCTGCCCACCTCAGCAACGGCTATTGGAGCTGAGGCGCGGGTTCTCACCAGAGCTGTGGCTCCCAGTTAGGGGGCTGCCTTTAGGCCTGCACGCACACACGGGGCAACGGGAATGGCCTCGTCCACACGAGGTGAGTTGACAGCTGCCTTCGGCACCGGCCTGTCTCTCCCCCGATTCTCTGTATGGAGCCCGTCCCCAGGCTCTCTCTCACCCACGCTCCACCCTAAACCGCTTCCTCCCGCAGAGAGGTCGACGGTAGCTTAAAGCACGGTTTCTGCACACTGTTGTTTCTCCGAGTTGGAACGCCCGCCTTTAGGCTTCCATGCCCAAGTAGGGCCGCAGGGCTGGCTAGATCAACCACACGGCTAGTCGTGTTCTGCCTTCTGCCGGGGCCTGCGTCTCCCTCGCAAAAGGCTTTGGGCTCCCTTGCAGTGCTCTCCTGCACGCACACCACGCCATGCTTCTACCCTCGGGAGCTGCTGGTTTAGCTGAAGCACGGATTCTCTCCCGAGTTCTTCCTTCGAGTTAGGGGGTTGTCTTTGAGGCTCCACGCACCTCCACCGGGGGCATCGGTACTAGACCCGTAACCATGGTGTGAGTTGAGAGCTGCCTTCTGCACCGGCCTGTCTCTCCCACGATTTTACGTAATGGAGCCCGTCCCCAGGCTCTCACCCACAGTACACCCTAAACTGCTTCCTCTCACAGGGAGGACGAGGGTAGCTAAAGCACGGTTTCCCTACAGTGTTGCTTCTCCCGGTTGGAACGCGGGCTCTTCGACTTCCATGCGAGAGTGGGGCCGCAGCGCTAACTTCATGAAACAAGTGGGGTGTCGTGTTCTGCTCTCTCCCGGGGCCTGAGCCTCACCCGGAACCTGGGGGTGGGCTCACGTGCAGTGGGCTCACTCACGCGCACAGCAAAATGCGTCCACCCTCCGGCAGAGGGCTCTTTCAGCCGAAGCAGGGATGCTCTACGGAGTTGTTCCTTTGAGTTAGGTGGTTGGCTACTTAGGCCCGCAGGCACACCCGGGGCCAGGGTCCCAGCCTCATAAACAAGAGGTGTGTTGAGAGCCGCCTCGCGCACCGGCCTGCTTCTCACTCCATTTCACGTGGGGGACCCTTTCCCGGCCTCTCCTACAAGAACACTGGAAAATTGCTCCAGCTTCAGGGACGGCGAAGTTCACTAAAGCGCAGCTAAGTCGGTAGCATTGATTCTTGGCGTTGGTAGCCCGGTAGCTAGGCATCCAGGCACACGGGGTACAGCAGTGCCAATCTCCTAAACGGAGAGGGGAGTCGACAGCAGCCTTCCTTTACACTCCTGCTTCTCACTCAGAGTTACGTTTTCGTTCCCTTCCCCAAGCTTTCACCAAAACACACGACAGATGACGCTCACGCTCAGGAAGGGCGATCTTTGCTGAGGCAAGGGTTCTCTACAGCTTTGTCCCTTTGCGATGGGTGGGCGGCCGTTAGGACTCCACGCACGCACGGGAGAGCCGATCTAGGTTCCCGAAACAAGAGCTGAGTCGAGAGGTGCCTTCTGCCCATGCCTATTTCTCCCTCGGAATTCTGCTGGGACTCAGTCCCCAGGTTTGCCCTCCAGCAGAGTTGAAAATGCTGCCACCCTGTGCAGAGGCGAATGAGCTGCAGCTGGGAGTCTTTACAGGCTTCTTTCTGCCAGATCAGTGTGGAGCACCCAGCATTCCAGTGCACACATGGAGCAGTGGCGTTAGCTTCAGGTCACAAGCGCTGGGCCAAGGGGTGCCTTCTGGCCCGGACTTCTGCTCCCTGGCTGTCACGGAAGGAGACCGCTCCCCGGACTCTCACCCACGGCAGCCTGGAAGCTGCTTCCTCCCTCCGAGAGGTGGATGGGAGCTAAAGCACGGCTCCTCTATCGTATGGGTTTTCGAGGAAGACTGCTAGCCATTAGACTCCCATGGAAAGTGGGCCCGCAGTGCTCGTTTCATGAAACACGTGAGGAGTCGTGTTCTGCCTCCTGCCGCCCAGGGCCCGAGTCTCACTTCGAAAAGGCTCTCGGCCTCACTTGCCGTGCTCTCCGCATTCCCACAGCAAACGGCTGCCCACCTCAGCAACGGCTATTGGAGCTGAGGCGCGGGTTCTCACCAGAGCTGTGGCTCCCAGTTAGGGGGCTGCCTTTAGGCCTGCACGCACACACGGGGCAACGGGAATGGCCTCGTCCACACGAGGTGAGTTGACAGCTGCCTTCGGCACCGGCCTGTCTCTCCCCCGATTCTCTGTATGGAGCCCGTCCCCAGGCTCTCTCTCACCCACGCTCCACCCTAAACCGCTTCCTCCCGCAGAGAGGTCGACGGTAGCTTAAAGCACGGTTTCTGCACACTGTTGTTTCTCCGAGTTGGAACGCCCGCCTTTAGGCTTCCATGCCCAAGTAGGGCCGCAGGGCTGGCTAGATCAACCACACGGCTAGTCGTGTTCTGCCTTCTGCCGGGGCCTGCGTCTCCCTCGCAAAAGGCTTTGGGCTCCCTTGCAGTGCTCTCCTGCACGCACACCACGCCATGCTTCTACCCTCGGGAGCTGCTGGTTTAGCTGAAGCACGGATTCTCTCCCGAGTTCTTCCTTCGAGTTAGGGGGTTGTCTTTGAGGCTCCACGCACCTCCACCGGGGGCATCGGTACTAGACCCGTAACCATGGTGTGAGTTGAGAGCTGCCTTCTGCACCGGCCTGTCTCTCCCACGATTTTACGTAATGGAGCCCGTCCCCAGGCTCTCACCCACAGTACACCCTAAACTGCTTCCTCTCACAGGGAGGACGAGGGTAGCTAAAGCACGGTTTCCCTACAGTGTTGCTTCTCCCGGTTGGAACGCGGGCTCTTCGACTTCCATGCGAGAGTGGGGCCGCAGCGCTAACTTCATGAAACAAGTGGGGAGTCGTGTTCTGCTCTCTCCCGGGGCCTGAGCCTCACCCGGAACCTGGGGGTGGGCTCACGTGCAGTGGGCTCACTCACGCGCACAGCAAAATGCGTCCACCCTCCGGCAGAGGGCTCTTTCAGCCGAAGCAGGGATGCTCTACGGAGTTGTTCCTTTGAGTTAGGTGGTTGGCTACTTAGGCCCGCAGGCACACCCGGGGCCAGGGTCCCAGCCTCATAAACAAGAGGTGTGTTGAGAGCCGCCTCGCGCACCGGCCTGCTTCTCACTCCATTTCACGTGGGGGACCCTTTCCCGGCCTCTCCTACAAGAACACTGGAAAATTGCTCCAGCTTCAGGGACGGCGAAGTTCACTAAAGCGCAGCTAAGTCGGTAGCATTGATTCTTGGCGTTGGTAGCCCGGTAGCTAGGCATCCAGGCACACGGGGTACAGCAGTGCCAATCTCCTAAACGGAGAGGGGAGTCGACAGCAGCCTTCCTTTACACTCCTGCTTCTCACTCAGAGTTACGTTTTCGTTCCCTTCCCCAAGCTTTCACCAAAACACACGACAGATGACGCTCACGCTCAGGAAGGGCGATCTTTGCTGAGGCAAGGGTTCTCTACAGCTTTGTCCCTTTGCGATGGGTGGGCGGCCGTTAGGACTCCACGCACGCACGGGAGAGCCGATCTAGGTTCCCGAAACAAGAGCTGAGTCGAGAGGTGCCTTCTGCCCATGCCTATTTCTCCCTCGGAATTCTGCTGGGACTCAGTCCCCAGGTTTGCCCTCCAGCAGAGTTGAAAATGCTGCCACCCTGTGCAGAGGCGAATGAGCTGCAGCTGGGAGTCTTTACAGGCTTCTTTCTGCCAGATCAGTGTGGAGCACCCAGCATTCCAGTGCACACATGGAGCAGTGGCGTTAGCTTCAGGTCACAAGCGCTGGGCCAAGGGGTGCCTTCTGGCCCGGACTTCTGCTCCCTGGCTGTCACGGAAGGAGACCGCTCCCCGGACTCTCACCCACGGCAGCCTGGAAGCTGCTTCCTCCCTCCGAGAGGTGGATGGGAGCTAAAGCACGGCTCCTCTATCGTATGGGTTTTCGAGGAAGACTGCTAGCCATTAGACTCCCATGGAAAGTGGGCCCGCAGTGCTCGTTTCATGAAACACGTGAGGAGTCGTGTTCTGCCTCCTGCCGCCCAGGGCCCGAGTCTCACTTCGAAAAGGCTCTCGGCCTCACTTGCCGTGCTCTCCGCATTCCCACAGCAAACGGCTGCCCACCTCAGCAACGGCTATTGGAGCTGAGGCGCGGGTTCTCACCAGAGCTGTGGCTCCCAGTTAGGGGGCTGCCTTTAGGCCTGCACGCACACACGGGGCAACGGGAATGGCCTCGTCCACACGAGGTGAGTTGACAGCTGCCTTCGGCACCGGCCTGTCTCTCCCCCGATTCTCTGTATGGAGCCCGTCCCCAGGCTCTCTCTCACCCACGCTCCACCCTAAACCGCTTCCTCCCGCAGAGAGGTCGACGGTAGCTTAAAGCACGGTTTCTGCACACTGTTGTTTCTCCGAGTTGGAACGCCCGCCTTTAGGCTTCCATGCCCAAGTAGGGCCGCAGGGCTGGCTAGATCAACCACACGGCTAGTCGTGTTCTGCCTTCTGCCGGGGCCTGCGTCTCCCTCGCAAAAGGCTTTGGGCTCCCTTGCAGTGCTCTCCTGCACGCACACCACGCCATGCTTCTACCCTCGGGAGCTGCTGGTTTAGCTGAAGCACGGATTCTCTCCCGAGTTCTTCCTTCGAGTTAGGGGGTTGTCTTTGAGGCTCCACGCACCTCCACCGGGGGCATCGGTACTAGACCCGTAACCATGGTGTGAGTTGAGAGCTGCCTTCTGCACCGGCCTGTCTCTCCCACGATTTTACGTAATGGAGCCCGTCCCCAGGCTCTCACCCACAGTACACCCTAAACTGCTTCCTCTCACAGGGAGGACGAGGGTAGCTAAAGCACGGTTTCCCTACAGTGTTGCTTCTCCCGGTTGGAACGCGGGCTCTTCGACTTCCATGCGAGAGTGGGGCCGCAGCGCTAACTTCATGAAACAAGTGGGGAGTCGTGTTCTGCTCTCTCCCGGGGCCTGAGCCTCACCCGGAACCTGGGGGTGGGCTCACGTGCAGTGGGCTCACTCACGCGCACAGCAAAATGCGTCCACCCTCCGGCAGAGGGCTCTTTCAGCCGAAGCAGGGATGCTCTACGGAGTTGTTCCTTTGAGTTAGGTGGTTGGCTACTTAGGCCCGCAGGCACACCCGGGGCCAGGGTCCCAGCCTCATAAACAAGAGGTGTGTTGAGAGCCGCCTCGCGCACCGGCCTGCTTCTCACTCCATTTCACGTGGGGGACCCTTTCCCGGCCTCTCCTACAAGAACACTGGAAAATTGCTCCAGCTTCAGGGACGGCGAAGTTCACTAAAGCGCAGCTAAGTCGGTAGCATTGATTCTTGGCGTTGGTAGCCCGGTAGCTAGGCATCCAGGCACACGGGGTACAGCAGTGCCAATCTCCTAAACGGAGAGGGGAGTCGACAGCAGCCTTCCTTTACACTCCTGCTTCTCACTCAGAGTTACGTTTTCGTTCCCTTCCCCAAGCTTTCACCAAAACACACGACAGATGACGCTCACGCTCAGGAAGGGCGATCTTTGCTGAGGCAAGGGTTCTCTACAGCTTTGTCCCTTTGCGATGGGTGGGCGGCCGTTAGGACTCCACGCACGCACGGGAGAGCCGATCTAGGTTCCCGAAACAAGAGCTGAGTCGAGAGGTGCCTTCTGCCCATGCCTATTTCTCCCTCGGAATTCTGCTGGGACTCAGTCCCCAGGTTTGCCCTCCAGCAGAGTTGAAAATGCTGCCACCCTGTGCAGAGGCGAATGAGCTGCAGCTGGGAGTCTTTACAGGCTTCTTTCTGCCAGATCAGTGTGGAGCACCCAGCATTCCAGTGCACACATGGAGCAGTGGCGTTAGCTTCAGGTCACAAGCGCTGGGCCAAGGGGTGCCTTCTGGCCCGGACTTCTGCTCCCTGGCTGTCACGGAAGGAGACCGCTCCCCGGACTCTCACCCACGGCAGCCTGGAAGCTGCTTCCTCCCTCCGAGAGGTGGATGGGAGCTAAAGCACGGCTCCTCTATCGTATGGGTTTTCGAGGAAGACTGCTAGCCATTAGACTCCCATGGAAAGTGGGCCCGCAGTGCTCGTTTCATGAAACACGTGAGGAGTCGTGTTCTGCCTCCTGCCGCCCAGGGCCCGAGTCTCACTTCGAAAAGGCTCTCGGCCTCACTTGCCGTGCTCTCCGCATTCCCACAGCAAACGGCTGCCCACCTCAGCAACGGCTATTGGAGCTGAGGCGCGGGTTCTCACCAGAGCTGTGGCTCCCAGTTAGGGGGCTGCCTTTAGGCCTGCACGCACACACGGGGCAACGGGAATGGCCTCGTCCACACGAGGTGAGTTGACAGCTGCCTTCGGCACCGGCCTGTCTCTCCCCCGATTCTCTGTATGGAGCCCGTCCCCAGGCTCTCTCTCACCCACGCTCCACCCTAAACCGCTTCCTCCCGCAGAGAGGTCGACGGTAGCTTAAAGCACGGTTTCTGCACACTGTTGTTTCTCCGAGTTGGAACGCCCGCCTTTAGGCTTCCATGCCCAAGTAGGGCCGCAGGGCTGGCTAGATCAACCACACGGCTAGTCGTGTTCTGCCTTCTGCCGGGGCCTGCGTCTCCCTCGCAAAAGGCTTTGGGCTCCCTTGCAGTGCTCTCCTGCACGCACACCACGCCATGCTTCTACCCTCGGGAGCTGCTGGTTTAGCTGAAGCACGGATTCTCTCCCGAGTTCTTCCTTCGAGTTAGGGGGTTGTCTTTGAGGCTCCACGCACCTCCACCGGGGGCATCGGTACTAGACCCGTAACCATGGTGTGAGTTGAGAGCTGCCTTCTGCACCGGCCTGTCTCTCCCACGATTTTACGTAATGGAGCCCGTCCCCAGGCTCTCACCCACAGTACACCCTAAACTGCTTCCTCTCACAGGGAGGACGAGGGTAGCTAAAGCACGGTTTCCCTACAGTGTTGCTTCTCCCGGTTGGAACGCGGGCTCTTCGACTTCCATGCGAGAGTGGGGCCGCAGCGCTAACTTCATGAAACAAGTGGGGAGTCGTGTTCTGCTCTCTCCCGGGGCCTGAGCCTCACCCGGAACCTGGGGGTGGGCTCACGTGCAGTGGGCTCACTCACGCGCACAGCAAAATGCGTCCACCCTCCGGCAGAGGGCTCTTTCAGCCGAAGCAGGGATGCTCTACGGAGTTGTTCCTTTGAGTTAGGTGGTTGGCTACTTAGGCCCGCAGGCACACCCGGGGCCAGGGTCCCAGCCTCATAAACAAGAGGTGTGTTGAGAGCCGCCTCGCGCACCGGCCTGCTTCTCACTCCATTTCACGTGGGGGACCCTTTCCCGGCCTCTCCTACAAGAACACTGGAAAATTGCTCCAGCTTCAGGGACGGCGAAGTTCACTAAAGCGCAGCTAAGTCGGTAGCATTGATTCTTGGCGTTGGTAGCCCGGTAGCTAGGCATCCAGGCACACGGGGTACAGCAGTGCCAATCTCCTAAACGGAGAGGGGAGTCGACAGCAGCCTTCCTTTACACTCCTGCTTCTCACTCAGAGTTACGTTTTCGTTCCCTTCCCCAAGCTTTCACCAAAACACACGACAGATGACGCTCACGCTCAGGAAGGGCGATCTTTGCTGAGGCAAGGGTTCTCTACAGCTTTGTCCCTTTGCGATGGGTGGGCGGCCGTTAGGACTCCACGCACGCACGGGAGAGCCGATCTAGGTTCCCGAAACAAGAGCTGAGTCGAGAGGTGCCTTCTGCCCATGCCTATTTCTCCCTCGGAATTCTGCTGGGACTCAGTCCCCAGGTTTGCCCTCCAGCAGAGTTGAAAATGCTGCCACCCTGTGCAGAGGCGAATGAGCTGCAGCTGGGAGTCTTTACAGGCTTCTTTCTGCCAGATCAGTGTGGAGCACCCAGCATTCCAGTGCACACATGGAGCAGTGGCGTTAGCTTCAGGTCACAAGCGCTGGGCCAAGGGGTGCCTTCTGGCCCGGACTTCTGCTCCCTGGCTGTCACGGAAGGAGACCGCTCCCCGGACTCTCACCCACGGCAGCCTGGAAGCTGCTTCCTCCCTCCGAGAGGTGGATGGGAGCTAAAGCACGGCTCCTCTATCGTATGGGTTTTCGAGGAAGACTGCTAGCCATTAGACTCCCATGGAAAGTGGGCCCGCAGTGCTCGTTTCATGAAACACGTGAGGAGTCGTGTTCTGCCTCCTGCCGCCCAGGGCCCGAGTCTCACTTCGAAAAGGCTCTCGGCCTCACTTGCCGTGCTCTCCGCATTCCCACAGCAAACGGCTGCCCACCTCAGCAACGGCTATTGGAGCTGAGGCGCGGGTTCTCACCAGAGCTGTGGCTCCCAGTTAGGGGGCTGCCTTTAGGCCTGCACGCACACACGGGGCAACGGGAATGGCCTCGTCCACACGAGGTGAGTTGACAGCTGCCTTCGGCACCGGCCTGTCTCTCCCCCGATTCTCTGTATGGAGCCCGTCCCCAGGCTCTCTCTCACCCACGCTCCACCCTAAACCGCTTCCTCCCGCAGAGAGGTCGACGGTAGCTTAAAGCACGGTTTCTGCACACTGTTGTTTCTCCGAGTTGGAACGCCCGCCTTTAGGCTTCCATGCCCAAGTAGGGCCGCAGGGCTGGCTAGATCAACCACACGGCTAGTCGTGTTCTGCCTTCTGCCGGGGCCTGCGTCTCCCTCGCAAAAGGCTTTGGGCTCCCTTGCAGTGCTCTCCTGCACGCACACCACGCCATGCTTCTACCCTCGGGAGCTGCTGGTTTAGCTGAAGCACGGATTCTCTCCCGAGTTCTTCCTTCGAGTTAGGGGGTTGTCTTTGAGGCTCCACGCACCTCCACCGGGGGCATCGGTACTAGACCCGTAACCATGGTGTGAGTTGAGAGCTGCCTTCTGCACCGGCCTGTCTCTCCCACGATTTTACGTAATGGAGCCCGTCCCCAGGCTCTCACCCACAGTACACCCTAAACTGCTTCCTCTCACAGGGAGGACGAGGGTAGCTAAAGCACGGTTTCCCTACAGTGTTGCTTCTCCCGGTTGGAACGCGGGCTCTTCGACTTCCATGCGAGAGTGGGGCCGCAGCGCTAACTTCATGAAACAAGTGGGGTGTCGTGTTCTGCTCTCTCCCGGGGCCTGAGCCTCACCCGGAACCTGGGGGTGGGCTCACGTGCAGTGGGCTCACTCACGCGCACAGCAAAATGCGTCCACCCTCCGGCAGAGGGCTCTTTCAGCCGAAGCAGGGATGCTCTACGGAGTTGTTCCTTTGAGTTAGGTGGTTGGCTACTTAGGCCCGCAGGCACACCCGGGGCCAGGGTCCCAGCCTCATAAACAAGAGGTGTGTTGAGAGCCGCCTCGCGCACCGGCCTGCTTCTCACTCCATTTCACGTGGGGGACCCTTTCCCGGCCTCTCCTACAAGAACACTGGAAAATTGCTCCAGCTTCAGGGACGGCGAAGTTCACTAAAGCGCAGCTAAGTCGGTAGCATTGATTCTTGGCGTTGGTAGCCCGGTAGCTAGGCATCCAGGCACACGGGGTACAGCAGTGCCAATCTCCTAAACGGAGAGGGGAGTCGACAGCAGCCTTCCTTTACACTCCTGCTTCTCACTCAGAGTTACGTTTTCGTTCCCTTCCCCAAGCTTTCACCAAAACACACGACAGATGACGCTCACGCTCAGGAAGGGCGATCTTTGCTGAGGCAAGGGTTCTCTACAGCTTTGTCCCTTTGCGATGGGTGGGCGGCCGTTAGGACTCCACGCACGCACGGGAGAGCCGATCTAGGTTCCCGAAACAAGAGCTGAGTCGAGAGGTGCCTTCTGCCCATGCCTATTTCTCCCTCGGAATTCTGCTGGGACTCAGTCCCCAGGTTTGCCCTCCAGCAGAGTTGAAAATGCTGCCACCCTGTGCAGAGGCGAATGAGCTGCAGCTGGGAGTCTTTACAGGCTTCTTTCTGCCAGATCAGTGTGGAGCACCCAGCATTCCAGTGCACACATGGAGCAGTGGCGTTAGCTTCAGGTCACAAGCGCTGGGCCAAGGGGTGCCTTCTGGCCCGGACTTCTGCTCCCTGGCTGTCACGGAAGGAGACCGCTCCCCGGACTCTCACCCACGGCAGCCTGGAAGCTGCTTCCTCCCTCCGAGAGGTGGATGGGAGCTAAAGCACGGCTCCTCTATCGTATGGGTTTTCGAGGAAGACTGCTAGCCATTAGACTCCCATGGAAAGTGGGCCCGCAGTGCTCGTTTCATGAAACACGTGAGGAGTCGTGTTCTGCCTCCTGCCGCCCAGGGCCCGAGTCTCACTTCGAAAAGGCTCTCGGCCTCACTTGCCGTGCTCTCCGCATTCCCACAGCAAACGGCTGCCCACCTCAGCAACGGCTATTGGAGCTGAGGCGCGGGTTCTCACCAGAGCTGTGGCTCCCAGTTAGGGGGCTGCCTTTAGGCCTGCACGCACACACGGGGCAACGGGAATGGCCTCGTCCACACGAGGTGAGTTGACAGCTGCCTTCGGCACCGGCCTGTCTCTCCCCCGATTCTCTGTATGGAGCCCGTCCCCAGGCTCTCTCTCACCCACGCTCCACCCTAAACCGCTTCCTCCCGCAGAGAGGTCGACGGTAGCTTAAAGCACGGTTTCTGCACACTGTTGTTTCTCCGAGTTGGAACGCCCGCCTTTAGGCTTCCATGCCCAAGTAGGGCCGCAGGGCTGGCTAGATCAACCACACGGCTAGTCGTGTTCTGCC
The DNA here is from genome assembly GCF_029215605.1 of Mirounga angustirostris. Taxonomy (NCBI): domain Eukaryota; kingdom Metazoa; phylum Chordata; class Mammalia; order Carnivora; family Phocidae; genus Mirounga; species Mirounga angustirostris. The sequence continues at coordinate 57,096 of NW_026991926.1, read as the reverse complement.
TTCTGCCGGGGCCTGCGTCTCCCTCGCAAAAGGCTTTGGGCTCCCTTGCAGTGCTCTCCTGCACGCACACCACGCCATGCTTCTACCCTCGGGAGCTGCTGGTTTAGCTGAAGCACGGATTCTCTCCCGAGTTCTTCCTTCGAGTTAGGGGGTTGTCTTTGAGGCTCCACGCACCTCCACCGGGGGCATCGGTACTAGACCCGTAACCATGGTGTGAGTTGAGAGCTGCCTTCTGCACCGGCCTGTCTCTCCCACGATTTTACGTAATGGAGCCCGTCCCCAGGCTCTCACCCACAGTACACCCTAAACTGCTTCCTCTCACAGGGAGGACGAGGGTAGCTAAAGCACGGTTTCCCTACAGTGTTGCTTCTCCCGGTTGGAACGCGGGCTCTTCGACTTCCATGCGAGAGTGGGGCCGCAGCGCTAACTTCATGAAACAAGTGGGGAGTCGTGTTCTGCTCTCTCCCGGGGCCTGAGCCTCACCCGGAACCTGGGGGTGGGCTCACGTGCAGTGGGCTCACTCACGCGCACAGCAAAATGCGTCCACCCTCCGGCAGAGGGCTCTTTCAGCCGAAGCAGGGATGCTCTACGGAGTTGTTCCTTTGAGTTAGGTGGTTGGCTACTTAGGCCCGCAGGCACACCCGGGGCCAGGGTCCCAGCCTCATAAACAAGAGGTGTGTTGAGAGCCGCCTCGCGCACCGGCCTGCTTCTCACTCCATTTCACGTGGGGGACCCTTTCCCGGCCTCTCCTACAAGAACACTGGAAAATTGCTCCAGCTTCAGGGACGGCGAAGTTCACTAAAGCGCAGCTAAGTCGGTAGCATTGATTCTTGGCGTTGGTAGCCCGGTAGCTAGGCATCCAGGCACACGGGGTACAGCAGTGCCAATCTCCTAAACGGAGAGGGGAGTCGACAGCAGCCTTCCTTTACACTCCTGCTTCTCACTCAGAGTTACGTTTTCGTTCCCTTCCCCAAGCTTTCACCAAAACACACGACAGATGACGCTCACGCTCAGGAAGGGCGATCTTTGCTGAGGCAAGGGTTCTCTACAGCTTTGTCCCTTTGCGATGGGTGGGCGGCCGTTAGGACTCCACGCACGCACGGGAGAGCCGATCTAGGTTCCCGAAACAAGAGCTGAGTCGAGAGGTGCCTTCTGCCCATGCCTATTTCTCCCTCGGAATTCTGCTGGGACTCAGTCCCCAGGTTTGCCCTCCAGCAGAGTTGAAAATGCTGCCACCCTGTGCAGAGGCGAATGAGCTGCAGCTGGGAGTCTTTACAGGCTTCTTTCTGCCAGATCAGTGTGGAGCACCCAGCATTCCAGTGCACACATGGAGCAGTGGCGTTAGCTTCAGGTCACAAGCGCTGGGCCAAGGGGTGCCTTCTGGCCCGGACTTCTGCTCCCTGGCTGTCACGGAAGGAGACCGCTCCCCGGACTCTCACCCACGGCAGCCTGGAAGCTGCTTCCTCCCTCCGAGAGGTGGATGGGAGCTAAAGCACGGCTCCTCTATCGTATGGGTTTTCGAGGAAGACTGCTAGCCATTAGACTCCCATGGAAAGTGGGCCCGCAGTGCTCGTTTCATGAAACACGTGAGGAGTCGTGTTCTGCCTCCTGCCGCCCAGGGCCCGAGTCTCACTTCGAAAAGGCTCTCGGCCTCACTTGCCGTGCTCTCCGCATTCCCACAGCAAACGGCTGCCCACCTCAGCAACGGCTATTGGAGCTGAGGCGCGGGTTCTCACCAGAGCTGTGGCTCCCAGTTAGGGGGCTGCCTTTAGGCCTGCACGCACACACGGGGCAACGGGAATGGCCTCGTCCACACGAGGTGAGTTGACAGCTGCCTTCGGCACCGGCCTGTCTCTCCCCCGATTCTCTGTATGGAGCCCGTCCCCAGGCTCTCTCTCACCCACGCTCCACCCTAAACCGCTTCCTCCCGCAGAGAGGTCGACGGTAGCTTAAAGCACGGTTTCTGCACACTGTTGTTTCTCCGAGTTGGAACGCCCGCCTTTAGGCTTCCATGCCCAAGTAGGGCCGCAGGGCTGGCTAGATCAACCACACGGCTAGTCGTGTTCTGCCTTCTGCCGGGGCCTGCGTCTCCCTCGCAAAAGGCTTTGGGCTCCCTTGCAGTGCTCTCCTGCACGCACACCACGCCATGCTTCTACCCTCGGGAGCTGCTGGTTTAGCTGAAGCACGGATTCTCTCCCGAGTTCTTCCTTCGAGTTAGGGGGTTGTCTTTGAGGCTCCACGCACCTCCACCGGGGGCATCGGTACTAGACCCGTAACCATGGTGTGAGTTGAGAGCTGCCTTCTGCACCGGCCTGTCTCTCCCACGATTTTACGTAATGGAGCCCGTCCCCAGGCTCTCACCCACAGTACACCCTAAACTGCTTCCTCTCACAGGGAGGACGAGGGTAGCTAAAGCACGGTTTCCCTACAGTGTTGCTTCTCCCGGTTGGAACGCGGGCTCTTCGACTTCCATGCGAGAGTGGGGCCGCAGCGCTAACTTCATGAAACAAGTGGGGAGTCGTGTTCTGCTCTCTCCCGGGGCCTGAGCCTCACCCGGAACCTGGGGGTGGGCTCACGTGCAGTGGGCTCACTCACGCGCACAGCAAAATGCGTCCACCCTCCGGCAGAGGGCTCTTTCAGCCGAAGCAGGGATGCTCTACGGAGTTGTTCCTTTGAGTTAGGTGGTTGGCTACTTAGGCCCGCAGGCACACCCGGGGCCAGGGTCCCAGCCTCATAAACAAGAGGTGTGTTGAGAGCCGCCTCGCGCACCGGCCTGCTTCTCACTCCATTTCACGTGGGGGACCCTTTCCCGGCCTCTCCTACAAGAACACTGGAAAATTGCTCCAGCTTCAGGGACGGCGAAGTTCACTAAAGCGCAGCTAAGTCGGTAGCATTGATTCTTGGCGTTGGTAGCCCGGTAGCTAGGCATCCAGGCACACGGGGTACAGCAGTGCCAATCTCCTAAACGGAGAGGGGAGTCGACAGCAGCCTTCCTTTACACTCCTGCTTCTCACTCAGAGTTACGTTTTCGTTCCCTTCCCCAAGCTTTCACCAAAACACACGACAGATGACGCTCACGCTCAGGAAGGGCGATCTTTGCTGAGGCAAGGGTTCTCTACAGCTTTGTCCCTTTGCGATGGGTGGGCGGCCGTTAGGACTCCACGCACGCACGGGAGAGCCGATCTAGGTTCCCGAAACAAGAGCTGAGTCGAGAGGTGCCTTCTGCCCATGCCTATTTCTCCCTCGGAATTCTGCTGGGACTCAGTCCCCAGGTTTGCCCTCCAGCAGAGTTGAAAATGCTGCCACCCTGTGCAGAGGCGAATGAGCTGCAGCTGGGAGTCTTTACAGGCTTCTTTCTGCCAGATCAGTGTGGAGCACCCAGCATTCCAGTGCACACATGGAGCAGTGGCGTTAGCTTCAGGTCACAAGCGCTGGGCCAAGGGGTGCCTTCTGGCCCGGACTTCTGCTCCCTGGCTGTCACGGAAGGAGACCGCTCCCCGGACTCTCACCCACGGCAGCCTGGAAGCTGCTTCCTCCCTCCGAGAGGTGGATGGGAGCTAAAGCACGGCTCCTCTATCGTATGGGTTTTCGAGGAAGACTGCTAGCCATTAGACTCCCATGGAAAGTGGGCCCGCAGTGCTCGTTTCATGAAACACGTGAGGAGTCGTGTTCTGCCTCCTGCCGCCCAGGGCCCGAGTCTCACTTCGAAAAGGCTCTCGGCCTCACTTGCCGTGCTCTCCGCATTCCCACAGCAAACGGCTGCCCACCTCAGCAACGGCTATTGGAGCTGAGGCGCGGGTTCTCACCAGAGCTGTGGCTCCCAGTTAGGGGGCTGCCTTTAGGCCTGCACGCACACACGGGGCAACGGGAATGGCCTCGTCCACACGAGGTGAGTTGACAGCTGCCTTCGGCACCGGCCTGTCTCTCCCCCGATTCTCTGTATGGAGCCCGTCCCCAGGCTCTCTCTCACCCACGCTCCACCCTAAACCGCTTCCTCCCGCAGAGAGGTCGACGGTAGCTTAAAGCACGGTTTCTGCACACTGTTGTTTCTCCGAGTTGGAACGCCCGCCTTTAGGCTTCCATGCCCAAGTAGGGCCGCAGGGCTGGCTAGATCAACCACACGGCTAGTCGTGTTCTGCCTTCTGCCGGGGCCTGCGTCTCCCTCGCAAAAGGCTTTGGGCTCCCTTGCAGTGCTCTCCTGCACGCACACCACGCCATGCTTCTACCCTCGGGAGCTGCTGGTTTAGCTGAAGCACGGATTCTCTCCCGAGTTCTTCCTTCGAGTTAGGGGGTTGTCTTTGAGGCTCCACGCACCTCCACCGGGGGCATCGGTACTAGACCCGTAACCATGGTGTGAGTTGAGAGCTGCCTTCTGCACCGGCCTGTCTCTCCCACGATTTTACGTAATGGAGCCCGTCCCCAGGCTCTCACCCACAGTACACCCTAAACTGCTTCCTCTCACAGGGAGGACGAGGGTAGCTAAAGCACGGTTTCCCTACAGTGTTGCTTCTCCCGGTTGGAACGCGGGCTCTTCGACTTCCATGCGAGAGTGGGGCCGCAGCGCTAACTTCATGAAACAAGTGGGGAGTCGTGTTCTGCTCTCTCCCGGGGCCTGAGCCTCACCCGGAACCTGGGGGTGGGCTCACGTGCAGTGGGCTCACTCACGCGCACAGCAAAATGCGTCCACCCTCCGGCAGAGGGCTCTTTCAGCCGAAGCAGGGATGCTCTACGGAGTTGTTCCTTTGAGTTAGGTGGTTGGCTACTTAGGCCCGCAGGCACACCCGGGGCCAGGGTCCCAGCCTCATAAACAAGAGGTGTGTTGAGAGCCGCCTCGCGCACCGGCCTGCTTCTCACTCCATTTCACGTGGGGGACCCTTTCCCGGCCTCTCCTACAAGAACACTGGAAAATTGCTCCAGCTTCAGGGACGGCGAAGTTCACTAAAGCGCAGCTAAGTCGGTAGCATTGATTCTTGGCGTTGGTAGCCCGGTAGCTAGGCATCCAGGCACACGGGGTACAGCAGTGCCAATCTCCTAAACGGAGAGGGGAGTCGACAGCAGCCTTCCTTTACACTCCTGCTTCTCACTCAGAGTTACGTTTTCGTTCCCTTCCCCAAGCTTTCACCAAAACACACGACAGATGACGCTCACGCTCAGGAAGGGCGATCTTTGCTGAGGCAAGGGTTCTCTACAGCTTTGTCCCTTTGCGATGGGTGGGCGGCCGTTAGGACTCCACGCACGCACGGGAGAGCCGATCTAGGTTCCCGAAACAAGAGCTGAGTCGAGAGGTGCCTTCTGCCCATGCCTATTTCTCCCTCGGAATTCTGCTGGGACTCAGTCCCCAGGTTTGCCCTCCAGCAGAGTTGAAAATGCTGCCACCCTGTGCAGAGGCGAATGAGCTGCAGCTGGGAGTCTTTACAGGCTTCTTTCTGCCAGATCAGTGTGGAGCACCCAGCATTCCAGTGCACACATGGAGCAGTGGCGTTAGCTTCAGGTCACAAGCGCTGGGCCAAGGGGTGCCTTCTGGCCCGGACTTCTGCTCCCTGGCTGTCACGGAAGGAGACCGCTCCCCGGACTCTCACCCACGGCAGCCTGGAAGCTGCTTCCTCCCTCCGAGAGGTGGATGGGAGCTAAAGCACGGCTCCTCTATCGTATGGGTTTTCGAGGAAGACTGCTAGCCATTAGACTCCCATGGAAAGTGGGCCCGCAGTGCTCGTTTCATGAAACACGTGAGGAGTCGTGTTCTGCCTCCTGCCGCCCAGGGCCCGAGTCTCACTTCGAAAAGGCTCTCGGCCTCACTTGCCGTGCTCTCCGCATTCCCACAGCAAACGGCTGCCCACCTCAGCAACGGCTATTGGAGCTGAGGCGCGGGTTCTCACCAGAGCTGTGGCTCCCAGTTAGGGGGCTGCCTTTAGGCCTGCACGCACACACGGGGCAACGGGAATGGCCTCGTCCACACGAGGTGAGTTGACAGCTGCCTTCGGCACCGGCCTGTCTCTCCCCCGATTCTCTGTATGGAGCCCGTCCCCAGGCTCTCTCTCACCCACGCTCCACCCTAAACCGCTTCCTCCCGCAGAGAGGTCGACGGTAGCTTAAAGCACGGTTTCTGCACACTGTTGTTTCTCCGAGTTGGAACGCCCGCCTTTAGGCTTCCATGCCCAAGTAGGGCCGCAGGGCTGGCTAGATCAACCACACGGCTAGTCGTGTTCTGCCTTCTGCCGGGGCCTGCGTCTCCCTCGCAAAAGGCTTTGGGCTCCCTTGCAGTGCTCTCCTGCACGCACACCACGCCATGCTTCTACCCTCGGGAGCTGCTGGTTTAGCTGAAGCACGGATTCTCTCCCGAGTTCTTCCTTCGAGTTAGGGGGTTGTCTTTGAGGCTCCACGCACCTCCACCGGGGGCATCGGTACTAGACCCGTAACCATGGTGTGAGTTGAGAGCTGCCTTCTGCACCGGCCTGTCTCTCCCACGATTTTACGTAATGGAGCCCGTCCCCAGGCTCTCACCCACAGTACACCCTAAACTGCTTCCTCTCACAGGGAGGACGAGGGTAGCTAAAGCACGGTTTCCCTACAGTGTTGCTTCTCCCGGTTGGAACGCGGGCTCTTCGACTTCCATGCGAGAGTGGGGCCGCAGCGCTAACTTCATGAAACAAGTGGGGAGTCGTGTTCTGCTCTCTCCCGGGGCCTGAGCCTCACCCGGAACCTGGGGGTGGGCTCACGTGCAGTGGGCTCACTCACGCGCACAGCAAAATGCGTCCACCCTCCGGCAGAGGGCTCTTTCAGCCGAAGCAGGGATGCTCTACGGAGTTGTTCCTTTGAGTTAGGTGGTTGGCTACTTAGGCCCGCAGGCACACCCGGGGCCAGGGTCCCAGCCTCATAAACAAGAGGTGTGTTGAGAGCCGCCTCGCGCACCGGCCTGCTTCTCACTCCATTTCACGTGGGGGACCCTTTCCCGGCCTCTCCTACAAGAACACTGGAAAATTGCTCCAGCTTCAGGGACGGCGAAGTTCACTAAAGCGCAGCTAAGTCGGTAGCATTGATTCTTGGCGTTGGTAGCCCGGTAGCTAGGCATCCAGGCACACGGGGTACAGCAGTGCCAATCTCCTAAACGGAGAGGGGAGTCGACAGCAGCCTTCCTTTACACTCCTGCTTCTCACTCAGAGTTACGTTTTCGTTCCCTTCCCCAAGCTTTCACCAAAACACACGACAGATGACGCTCACGCTCAGGAAGGGCGATCTTTGCTGAGGCAAGGGTTCTCTACAGCTTTGTCCCTTTGCGATGGGTGGGCGGCCGTTAGGACTCCACGCACGCACGGGAGAGCCGATCTAGGTTCCCGAAACAAGAGCTGAGTCGAGAGGTGCCTTCTGCCCATGCCTATTTCTCCCTCGGAATTCTGCTGGGACTCAGTCCCCAGGTTTGCCCTCCAGCAGAGTTGAAAATGCTGCCACCCTGTGCAGAGGCGAATGAGCTGCAGCTGGGAGTCTTTACAGGCTTCTTTCTGCCAGATCAGTGTGGAGCACCCAGCATTCCAGTGCACACATGGAGCAGTGGCGTTAGCTTCAGGTCACAAGCGCTGGGCCAAGGGGTGCCTTCTGGCCCGGACTTCTGCTCCCTGGCTGTCACGGAAGGAGACCGCTCCCCGGACTCTCACCCACGGCAGCCTGGAAGCTGCTTCCTCCCTCCGAGAGGTGGATGGGAGCTAAAGCACGGCTCCTCTATCGTATGGGTTTTCGAGGAAGACTGCTAGCCATTAGACTCCCATGGAAAGTGGGCCCGCAGTGCTCGTTTCATGAAACACGTGAGGAGTCGTGTTCTGCCTCCTGCCGCCCAGGGCCCGAGTCTCACTTCGAAAAGGCTCTCGGCCTCACTTGCCGTGCTCTCCGCATTCCCACAGCAAACGGCTGCCCACCTCAGCAACGGCTATTGGAGCTGAGGCGCGGGTTCTCACCAGAGCTGTGGCTCCCAGTTAGGGGGCTGCCTTTAGGCCTGCACGCACACACGGGGCAACGGGAATGGCCTCGTCCACACGAGGTGAGTTGACAGCTGCCTTCGGCACCGGCCTGTCTCTCCCCCGATTCTCTGTATGGAGCCCGTCCCCAGGCTCTCTCTCACCCACGCTCCACCCTAAACCGCTTCCTCCCGCAGAGAGGTCGACGGTAGCTTAAAGCACGGTTTCTGCACACTGTTGTTTCTCCGAGTTGGAACGCCCGCCTTTAGGCTTCCATGCCCAAGTAGGGCCGCAGGGCTGGCTAGATCAACCACACGGCTAGTCGTGTTCTGCCTTCTGCCGGGGCCTGCGTCTCCCTCGCAAAAGGCTTTGGGCTCCCTTGCAGTGCTCTCCTGCACGCACACCACGCCATGCTTCTACCCTCGGGAGCTGCTGGTTTAGCTGAAGCACGGATTCTCTCCCGAGTTCTTCCTTCGAGTTAGGGGGTTGTCTTTGAGGCTCCACGCACCTCCACCGGGGGCATCGGTACTAGACCCGTAACCATGGTGTGAGTTGAGAGCTGCCTTCTGCACCGGCCTGTCTCTCCCACGATTTTACGTAATGGAGCCCGTCCCCAGGCTCTCACCCACAGTACACCCTAAACTGCTTCCTCTCACAGGGAGGACGAGGGTAGCTAAAGCACGGTTTCCCTACAGTGTTGCTTCTCCCGGTTGGAACGCGGGCTCTTCGACTTCCATGCGAGAGTGGGGCCGCAGCGCTAACTTCATGAAACAAGTGGGGAGTCGTGTTCTGCTCTCTCCCGGGGCCTGAGCCTCACCCGGAACCTGGGGGTGGGCTCACGTGCAGTGGGCTCACTCACGCGCACAGCAAAATGCGTCCACCCTCCGGCAGAGGGCTCTTTCAGCCGAAGCAGGGATGCTCTACGGAGTTGTTCCTTTGAGTTAGGTGGTTGGCTACTTAGGCCCGCAGGCACACCCGGGGCCAGGGTCCCAGCCTCATAAACAAGAGGTGTGTTGAGAGCCGCCTCGCGCACCGGCCTGCTTCTCACTCCATTTCACGTGGGGGACCCTTTCCCGGCCTCTCCTACAAGAACACTGGAAAATTGCTCCAGCTTCAGGGACGGCGAAGTTCACTAAAGCGCAGCTAAGTCGGTAGCATTGATTCTTGGCGTTGGTAGCCCGGTAGCTAGGCATCCAGGCACACGGGGTACAGCAGTGCCAATCTCCTAAACGGAGAGGGGAGTCGACAGCAGCCTTCCTTTACACTCCTGCTTCTCACTCAGAGTTACGTTTTCGTTCCCTTCCCCAAGCTTTCACCAAAACACACGACAGATGACGCTCACGCTCAGGAAGGGCGATCTTTGCTGAGGCAAGGGTTCTCTACAGCTTTGTCCCTTTGCGATGGGTGGGCGGCCGTTAGGACTCCACGCACGCACGGGAGAGCCGATCTAGGTTCCCGAAACAAGAGCTGAGTCGAGAGGTGCCTTCTGCCCATGCCTATTTCTCCCTCGGAATTCTGCTGGGACTCAGTCCCCAGGTTTGCCCTCCAGCAGAGTTGAAAATGCTGCCACCCTGTGCAGAGGCGAATGAGCTGCAGCTGGGAGTCTTTACAGGCTTCTTTCTGCCAGATCAGTGTGGAGCACCCAGCATTCCAGTGCACACATGGAGCAGTGGCGTTAGCTTCAGGTCACAAGCGCTGGGCCAAGGGGTGCCTTCTGGCCCGGACTTCTGCTCCCTGGCTGTCACGGAAGGAGACCGCTCCCCGGACTCTCACCCACGGCAGCCTGGAAGCTGCTTCCTCCCTCCGAGAGGTGGATGGGAGCTAAAGCACGGCTCCTCTATCGTATGGGTTTTCGAGGAAGACTGCTAGCCATTAGACTCCCATGGAAAGTGGGCCCGCAGTGCTCGTTTCATGAAACACGTGAGGAGTCGTGTTCTGCCTCCTGCCGCCCAGGGCCCGAGTCTCACTTCGAAAAGGCTCTCGGCCTCACTTGCCGTGCTCTCCGCATTCCCACAGCAAACGGCTGCCCACCTCAGCAACGGCTATTGGAGCTGAGGCGCGGGTTCTCACCAGAGCTGTGGCTCCCAGTTAGGGGGCTGCCTTTAGGCCTGCACGCACACACGGGGCAACGGGAATGGCCTCGTCCACACGAGGTGAGTTGACAGCTGCCTTCGGCACCGGCCTGTCTCTCCCCCGATTCTCTGTATGGAGCCCGTCCCCAGGCTCTCTCTCACCCACGCTCCACCCTAAACCGCTTCCTCCCGCAGAGAGGTCGACGGTAGCTTAAAGCACGGTTTCTGCACACTGTTGTTTCTCCGAGTTGGAACGCCCGCCTTTAGGCTTCCATGCCCAAGTAGGGCCGCAGGGCTGGCTAGATCAACCACACGGCTAGTCGTGTTCTGCCTTCTGCCGGGGCCTGCGTCTCCCTCGCAAAAGGCTTTGGGCTCCCTTGCAGTGCTCTCCTGCACGCACACCACGCCATGCTTCTACCCTCGGGAGCTGCTGGTTTAGCTGAAGCACGGATTCTCTCCCGAGTTCTTCCTTCGAGTTAGGGGGTTGTCTTTGAGGCTCCACGCACCTCCACCGGGGGCATCGGTACTAGACCCGTAACCATGGTGTGAGTTGAGAGCTGCCTTCTGCACCGGCCTGTCTCTCCCACGATTTTACGTAATGGAGCCCGTCCCCAGGCTCTCACCCACAGTACACCCTAAACTGCTTCCTCTCACAGGGAGGACGAGGGTAGCTAAAGCACGGTTTCCCTACAGTGTTGCTTCTCCCGGTTGGAACGCGGGCTCTTCGACTTCCATGCGAGAGTGGGGCCGCAGCGCTAACTTCATGAAACAAGTGGGGAGTCGTGTTCTGCTCTCTCCCGGGGCCTGAGCCTCACCCGGAACCTGGGGGTGGGCTCACGTGCAGTGGGCTCACTCACGCGCACAGCAAAATGCGTCCACCCTCCGGCAGAGGGCTCTTTCAGCCGAAGCAGGGATGCTCTACGGAGTTGTTCCTTTGAGTTAGGTGGTTGGCTACTTAGGCCCGCAGGCACACCCGGGGCCAGGGTCCCAGCCTCATAAACAAGAGGTGTGTTGAGAGCCGCCTCGCGCACCGGCCTGCTTCTCACTCCATTTCACGTGGGGGACCCTTTCCCGGCCTCTCCTACAAGAACACTGGAAAATTGCTCCAGCTTCAGGGACGGCGAAGTTCACTAAAGCGCAGCTAAGTCGGTAGCATTGATTCTTGGCGTTGGTAGCCCGGTAGCTAGGCATCCAGGCACACGGGGTACAGCAGTGCCAATCTCCTAAACGGAGAGGGGAGTCGACAGCAGCCTTCCTTTACACTCCTGCTTCTCACTCAGAGTTACGTTTTCGTTCCCTTCCCCAAGCTTTCACCAAAACACACGACAGATGACGCTCACGCTCAGGAAGGGCGATCTTTGCTGAGGCAAGGGTTCTCTACAGCTTTGTCCCTTTGCGATGGGTGGGCGGCCGTTAGGACTCCACGCACGCACGGGAGAGCCGATCTAGGTTCCCGAAACAAGAGCTGAGTCGAGAGGTGCCTTCTGCCCATGCCTATTTCTCCCTCGGAATTCTGCTGGGACTCAGTCCCCAGGTTTGCCCTCCAGCAGAGTTGAAAATGCTGCCACCCTGTGCAGAGGCGAATGAGCTGCAGCTGGGAGTCTTTACAGGCTTCTTTCTGCCAGATCAGTGTGGAGCACCCAGCATTCCAGTGCACACATGGAGCAGTGGCGTTAGCTTCAGGTCACAAGCGCTGGGCCAAGGGGTGCCTTCTGGCCCGGACTTCTGCTCCCTGGCTGTCACGGAAGGAGACCGCTCCCCGGACTCTCACCCACGGCAGCCTGGAAGCTGCTTCCTCCCTCCGAGAGGTGGATGGGAGCTAAAGCACGGCTCCTCTATCGTATGGGTTTTCGAGGAAGACTGCTAGCCATTAGACTCCCATGGAAAGTGGGCCCGCAGTGCTCGTTTCATGAAACACGTGAGGAGTCGTGTTCTGCCTCCTGCCGCCCAGGGCCCGAGTCTCACTTCGAAAAGGCTCTCGGCCTCACTTGCCGTGCTCTCCGCATTCCCACAGCAAACGGCTGCCCACCTCAGCAACGGCTATTGGAGCTGAGGCGCGGGTTCTCACCAGAGCTGTGGCTCCCAGTTAGGGGGCTGCCTTTAGGCCTGCACGCACACACGGGGCAACGGGAATGGCCTCGTCCACACGAGGTGAGTTGACAGCTGCCTTCGGCACCGGCCTGTCTCTCCCCCGATTCTCTGTATGGAGCCCGTCCCCAGGCTCTCTCTCACCCACGCTCCACCCTAAACCGCTTCCTCCCGCAGAGAGGTCGACGGTAGCTTAAAGCACGGTTTCTGCACACTGTTGTTTCTCCGAGTTGGAACGCCCGCCTTTAGGCTTCCATGCCCAAGTAGGGCCGCAGGGCTGGCTAGATCAACCACACGGCTAGTCGTGTTCTGCCTTCTGCCGGGGCCTGCGTCTCCCTCGCAAAAGGCTTTGGGCTCCCTTGCAGTGCTCTCCTGCACGCACACCACGCCATGCTTCTACCCTCGGGAGCTGCTGGTTTAGCTGAAGCACGGATTCTCTCCCGAGTTCTTCCTTCGAGTTAGGGGGTTGTCTTTGAGGCTCCACGCACCTCCACCGGGGGCATCGGTACTAGACCCGTAACCATGGTGTGAGTTGAGAGCTGCCTTCTGCACCGGCCTGTCTCTCCCACGATTTTACGTAATGGAGCCCGTCCCCAGGCTCTCACCCACAGTACACCCTAAACTGCTTCCTCTCACAGGGAGGACGAGGGTAGCTAAAGCACGGTTTCCCTACAGTGTTGCTTCTCCCGGTTGGAACGCGGGCTCTTCGACTTCCATGCGAGAGTGGGGCCGCAGCGCTAACTTCATGAAACAAGTGGGGAGTCGTGTTCTGCTCTCTCCCGGGGCCTGAGCCTCACCCGGAACCTGGGGGTGGGCTCACGTGCAGTGGGCTCACTCACGCGCACAGCAAAATGCGTCCACCCTCCGGCAGAGGGCTCTTTCAGCCGAAGCAGGGATGCTCTACGGAGTTGTTCCTTTGAGTTAGGTGGTTGGCTACTTAGGCCCGCAGGCACACCCGGGGCCAGGGTCCCAGCCTCATAAACAAGAGGTGTGTTGAGAGCCGCCTCGCGCACCGGCCTGCTTCTCACTCCATTTCACGTGGGGGACCCTTTCCCGGCCTCTCCTACAAGAACACTGGAAAATTGCTCCAGCTTCAGGGACGGCGAAGTTCACTAAAGCGCAGCTAAGTCGGTAGCATTGATTCTTGGCGTTGGTAGCCCGGTAGCTAGGCATCCAGGCACACGGGGTACAGCAGTGCCAATCTCCTAAACGGAGAGGGGAGTCGACAGCAGCCTTCCTTTACACTCCTGCTTCTCACTCAGAGTTACGTTTTCGTTCCCTTCCCCAAGCTTTCACCAAAACACACGACAGATGACGCTCACGCTCAGGAAGGGCGATCTTTGCTGAGGCAAGGGTTCTCTACAGCTTTGTCCCTTTGCGATGGGTGGGCGGCCGTTAGGACTCCACGCACGCACGGGAGAGCCGATCTAGGTTCCCGAAACAAGAGCTGAGTCGAGAGGTGCCTTCTGCCCATGCCTATTTCTCCCTCGGAATTCTGCTGGGACTCAGTCCCCAGGTTTGCCCTCCAGCAGAGTTGAAAATGCTGCCACCCTGTGCAGAGGCGAATGAGCTGCAGCTGGGAGTCTTTACAGGCTTCTTTCTGCCAGATCAGTGTGGAGCACCCAGCATTCCAGTGCACACATGGAGCAGTGGCGTTAGCTTCAGGTCACAAGCGCTGGGCCAAGGGGTGCCTTCTGGCCCGGACTTCTGCTCCCTGGCTGTCACGGAAGGAGACCGCTCCCCGGACTCTCACCCACGGCAGCCTGGAAGCTGCTTCCTCCCTCCGAGAGGTGGATGGGAGCTAAAGCACGGCTCCTCTATCGTATGGGTTTTCGAGGAAGACTGCTAGCCATTAGACTCCCATGGAAAGTGGGCCCGCAGTGCTCGTTTCATGAAACACGTGAGGAGTCGTGTTCTGCCTCCTGCCGCCCAGGGCCCGAGTCTCACTTCGAAAAGGCTCTCGGCCTCACTTGCCGTGCTCTCCGCATTCCCACAGCAAACGGCTGCCCACCTCAGCAACGGCTATTGGAGCTGAGGCGCGGGTTCTCACCAGAGCTGTGGCTCCCAGTTAGGGGGCTGCCTTTAGGCCTGCACGCACACACGGGGCAACGGGAATGGCCTCGTCCACACGAGGTGAGTTGACAGCTGCCTTCGGCACCGGCCTGTCTCTCCCCCGATTCTCTGTATGGAGCCCGTCCCCAGGCTCTCTCTCACCCACGCTCCACCCTAAACCGCTTCCTCCCGCAGAGAGGTCGACGGTAGCTTAAAGCACGGTTTCTGCACACTGTTGTTTCTCCGAGTTGGAACGCCCGCCTTTAGGCTTCCATGCCCAAGTAGGGCCGCAGGGCTGGCTAGATCAACCACACGGCTAGTCGTGTTCTGCCTTCTGCCGGGGCCTGCGTCTCCCTCGCAAAAGGCTTTGGGCTCCCTTGCAGTGCTCTCCTGCACGCACACCACGCCATGCTTCTACCCTCGGGAGCTGCTGGTTTAGCTGAAGCACGGATTCTCTCCCGAGTTCTTCCTTCGAGTTAGGGGGTTGTCTTTGAGGCTCCACGCACCTCCACCGGGGGCATCGGTACTAGACCCGTAACCATGGTGTGAGTTGAGAGCTGCCTTCTGCACCGGCCTGTCTCTCCCACGATTTTACGTAATGGAGCCCGTCCCCAGGCTCTCACCCACAGTACACCCTAAACTGCTTCCTCTCACAGGGAGGACGAGGGTAGCTAAAGCACGGTTTCCCTACAGTGTTGCTTCTCCCGGTTGGAACGCGGGCTCTTCGACTTCCATGCGAGAGTGGGGCCGCAGCGCTAACTTCATGAAACAAGTGGGGAGTCGTGTTCTGCTCTCTCCCGGGGCCTGAGCCTCACCCGGAACCTGGGGGTGGGCTCACGTGCAGTGGGCTCACTCACGCGCACAGCAAAATGCGTCCACCCTCCGGCAGAGGGCTCTTTCAGCCGAAGCAGGGATGCTCTACGGAGTTGTTCCTTTGAGTTAGGTGGTTGGCTACTTAGGCCCGCAGGCACACCCGGGGCCAGGGTCCCAGCCTCATAAACAAGAGGTGTGTTGAGAGCCGCCTCGCGCACCGGCCTGCTTCTCACTCCATTTCACGTGGGGGACCCTTTCCCGGCCTCTCCTACAAGAACACTGGAAAATTGCTCCAGCTTCAGGGACGGCGAAGTTCACTAAAGCGCAGCTAAGTCGGTAGCATTGATTCTTGGCGTTGGTAGCCCGGTAGCTAGGCATCCAGGCACACGGGGTACAGCAGTGCCAATCTCCTAAACGGAGAGGGGAGTCGACAGCAGCCTTCCTTTACACTCCTGCTTCTCACTCAGAGTTACGTTTTCGTTCCCTTCCCCAAGCTTTCACCAAAACACACGACAGATGACGCTCACGCTCAGGAAGGGCGATCTTTGCTGAGGCAAGGGTTCTCTACAGCTTTGTCCCTTTGCGATGGGTGGGCGGCCGTTAGGACTCCACGCACGCACGGGAGAGCCGATCTAGGTTCCCGAAACAAGAGCTGAGTCGAGAGGTGCCTTCTGCCCATGCCTATTTCTCCCTCGGAATTCTGCTGGGACTCAGTCCCCAGGTTTGCCCTCCAGCAGAGTTGAAAATGCTGCCACCCTGTGCAGAGGCGAATGAGCTGCAGCTGGGAGTCTTTACAGGCTTCTTTCTGCCAGATCAGTGTGGAGCACCCAGCATTCCAGTGCACACATGGAGCAGTGGCGTTAGCTTCAGGTCACAAGCGCTGGGCCAAGGGGTGCCTTCTGGCCCGGACTTCTGCTCCCTGGCTGTCACGGAAGGAGACCGCTCCCCGGACTCTCACCCACGGCAGCCTGGAAGCTGCTTCCTCCCTCCGAGAGGTGGATGGGAGCTAAAGCACGGCTCCTCTATCGTATGGGTTTTCGAGGAAGACTGCTAGCCATTAGACTCCCATGGAAAGTGGGCCCGCAGTGCTCGTTTCATGAAACACGTGAGGAGTCGTGTTCTGCCTCCTGCCGCCCAGGGCCCGAGTCTCACTTCGAAAAGGCTCTCGGCCTCACTTGCCGTGCTCTCCGCATTCCCACAGCAAACGGCTGCCCACCTCAGCAACGGCTATTGGAGCTGAGGCGCGGGTTCTCACCAGAGCTGTGGCTCCCAGTTAGGGGGCTGCCTTTAGGCCTGCACGCACACACGGGGCAACGGGAATGGCCTCGTCCACACGAGGTGAGTTGACAGCTGCCTTCGGCACCGGCCTGTCTCTCCCCCGATTCTCTGTATGGAGCCCGTCCCCAGGCTCTCTCTCACCCACGCTCCACCCTAAACCGCTTCCTCCCGCAGAGAGGTCGACGGTAGCTTAAAGCACGGTTTCTGCACACTGTTGTTTCTCCGAGTTGGAACGCCCGCCTTTAGGCTTCCATGCCCAAGTAGGGCCGCAGGGCTGGCTAGATCAACCACACGGCTAGTCGTGTTCTGCCTTCTGCCGGGGCCTGCGTCTCCCTCGCAAAAGGCTTTGGGCTCCCTTGCAGTGCTCTCCTGCACGCACACCACGCCATGCTTCTACCCTCGGGAGCTGCTGGTTTAGCTGAAGCACGGATTCTCTCCCGAGTTCTTCCTTCGAGTTAGGGGGTTGTCTTTGAGGCTCCACGCACCTCCACCGGGGGCATCGGTACTAGACCCGTAACCATGGTGTGAGTTGAGAGCTGCCTTCTGCACCGGCCTGTCTCTCCCACGATTTTACGTAATGGAGCCCGTCCCCAGGCTCTCACCCACAGTACACCCTAAACTGCTTCCTCTCACAGGGAGGACGAGGGTAGCTAAAGCACGGTTTCCCTACAGTGTTGCTTCTCCCGGTTGGAACGCGGGCTCTTCGACTTCCATGCGAGAGTGGGGCCGCAGCGCTAACTTCATGAAACAAGTGGGGTGTCGTGTTCTGCTCTCTCCCGGGGCCTGAGCCTCACCCGGAACCTGGGGGTGGGCTCACGTGCAGTGGGCTCACTCACGCGCACAGCAAAATGCGTCCACCCTCCGGCAGAGGGCTCTTTCAGCCGAAGCAGGGATGCTCTACGGAGTTGTTCCTTTGAGTTAGGTGGTTGGCTACTTAGGCCCGCAGGCACACCCGGGGCCAGGGTCCCAGCCTCATAAACAAGAGGTGTGTTGAGAGCCGCCTCGCGCACCGGCCTGCTTCTCACTCCATTTCACGTGGGGGACCCTTTCCCGGCCTCTCCTACAAGAACACTGGAAAATTGCTCCAGCTTCAGGGACGGCGAAGTTCACTAAAGCGCAGCTAAGTCGGTAGCATTGATTCTTGGCGTTGGTAGCCCGGTAGCTAGGCATCCAGGCACACGGGGTACAGCAGTGCCAATCTCCTAAACGGAGAGGGGAGTCGACAGCAGCCTTCCTTTACACTCCTGCTTCTCACTCAGAGTTACGTTTTCGTTCCCTTCCCCAAGCTTTCACCAAAACACACGACAGATGACGCTCACGCTCAGGAAGGGCGATCTTTGCTGAGGCAAGGGTTCTCTACAGCTTTGTCCCTTTGCGATGGGTGGGCGGCCGTTAGGACTCCACGCACGCACGGGAGAGCCGATCTAGGTTCCCGAAACAAGAGCTGAGTCGAGAGGTGCCTTCTGCCCATGCCTATTTCTCCCTCGGAATTCTGCTGGGACTCAGTCCCCAGGTTTGCCCTCCAGCAGAGTTGAAAATGCTGCCACCCTGTGCAGAGGCGAATGAGCTGCAGCTGGGAGTCTTTACAGGCTTCTTTCTGCCAGATCAGTGTGGAGCACCCAGCATTCCAGTGCACACATGGAGCAGTGGCGTTAGCTTCAGGTCACAAGCGCTGGGCCAAGGGGTGCCTTCTGGCCCGGACTTCTGCTCCCTGGCTGTCACGGAAGGAGACCGCTCCCCGGACTCTCACCCACGGCAGCCTGGAAGCTGCTTCCTCCCTCCGAGAGGTGGATGGGAGCTAAAGCACGGCTCCTCTATCGTATGGGTTTTCGAGGAAGACTGCTAGCCATTAGACTCCCATGGAAAGTGGGCCCGCAGTGCTCGTTTCATGAAACACGTGAGGAGTCGTGTTCTGCCTCCTGCCGCCCAGGGCCCGAGTCTCACTTCGAAAAGGCTCTCGGCCTCACTTGCCGTGCTCTCCGCATTCCCACAGCAAACGGCTGCCCACCTCAGCAACGGCTATTGGAGCTGAGGCGCGGGTTCTCACCAGAGCTGTGGCTCCCAGTTAGGGGGCTGCCTTTAGGCCTGCACGCACACACGGGGCAACGGGAATGGCCTCGTCCACACGAGGTGAGTTGACAGCTGCCTTCGGCACCGGCCTGTCTCTCCCCCGATTCTCTGTATGGAGCCCGTCCCCAGGCTCTCTCTCACCCACGCTCCACCCTAAACCGCTTCCTCCCGCAGAGAGGTCGACGGTAGCTTAAAGCACGGTTTCTGCACACTGTTGTTTCTCCGAGTTGGAACGCCCGCCTTTAGGCTTCCATGCCCAAGTAGGGCCGCAGGGCTGGCTAGATCAACCACACGGCTAGTCGTGTTCTGCCTTCTGCCGGGGCCTGCGTCTCCCTCGCAAAAGGCTTTGGGCTCCCTTGCAGTGCTCTCCTGCACGCACACCACGCCATGCTTCTACCCTCGGGAGCTGCTGGTTTAGCTGAAGCACGGATTCTCTCCCGAGTTCTTCCTTCGAGTTAGGGGGTTGTCTTTGAGGCTCCACGCACCTCCACCGGGGGCATCGGTACTAGACCCGTAACCATGGTGTGAGTTGAGAGCTGCCTTCTGCACCGGCCTGTCTCTCCCACGATTTTACGTAATGGAGCCCGTCCCCAGGCTCTCACCCACAGTACACCCTAAACTGCTTCCTCTCACAGGGAGGACGAGGGTAGCTAAAGCACGGTTTCCCTACAGTGTTGCTTCTCCCGGTTGGAACGCGGGCTCTTCGACTTCCATGCGAGAGTGGGGCCGCAGCGCTAACTTCATGAAACAAGTGGGGAGTCGTGTTCTGCTCTCTCCCGGGGCCTGAGCCTCACCCGGAACCTGGGGGTGGGCTCACGTGCAGTGGGCTCACTCACGCGCACAGCAAAATGCGTCCACCCTCCGGCAGAGGGCTCTTTCAGCCGAAGCAGGGATGCTCTACGGAGTTGTTCCTTTGAGTTAGGTGGTTGGCTACTTAGGCCCGCAGGCACACCCGGGGCCAGGGTCCCAGCCTCATAAACAAGAGGTGTGTTGAGAGCCGCCTCGCGCACCGGCCTGCTTCTCACTCCATTTCACGTGGGGGACCCTTTCCCGGCCTCTCCTACAAGAACACTGGAAAATTGCTCCAGCTTCAGGGACGGCGAAGTTCACTAAAGCGCAGCTAAGTCGGTAGCATTGATTCTTGGCGTTGGTAGCCCGGTAGCTAGGCATCCAGGCACACGGGGTACAGCAGTGCCAATCTCCTAAACGGAGAGGGGAGTCGACAGCAGCCTTCCTTTACACTCCTGCTTCTCACTCAGAGTTACGTTTTCGTTCCCTTCCCCAAGCTTTCACCAAAACACACGACAGATGACGCTCACGCTCAGGAAGGGCGATCTTTGCTGAGGCAAGGGTTCTCTACAGCTTTGTCCCTTTGCGATGGGTGGGCGGCCGTTAGGACTCCACGCACGCACGGGAGAGCCGATCTAGGTTCCCGAAACAAGAGCTGAGTCGAGAGGTGCCTTCTGCCCATGCCTATTTCTCCCTCGGAATTCTGCTGGGACTCAGTCCCCAGGTTTGCCCTCCAGCAGAGTTGAAAATGCTGCCACCCTGTGCAGAGGCGAATGAGCTGCAGCTGGGAGTCTTTACAGGCTTCTTTCTGCCAGATCAGTGTGGAGCACCCAGCATTCCAGTGCACACATGGAGCAGTGGCGTTAGCTTCAGGTCACAAGCGCTGGGCCAAGGGGTGCCTTCTGGCCCGGACTTCTGCTCCCTGGCTGTCACGGAAGGAGACCGCTCCCCGGACTCTCACCCACGGCAGCCTGGAAGCTGCTTCCTCCCTCCGAGAGGTGGATGGGAGCTAAAGCACGGCTCCTCTATCGTATGGGTTTTCGAGGAAGACTGCTAGCCATTAGACTCCCATGGAAAGTGGGCCCGCAGTGCTCGTTTCATGAAACACGTGAGGAGTCGTGTTCTGCCTCCTGCCGCCCAG
Source organism: Mirounga angustirostris (assembly GCF_029215605.1). NCBI lineage: Eukaryota > Metazoa > Chordata > Mammalia > Carnivora > Phocidae > Mirounga > Mirounga angustirostris. Next base: position 36,847 of record NW_026991926.1, on the reverse strand, counting down.
GGCCCGAGTCTCACTTCGAAAAGGCTCTCGGCCTCACTTGCCGTGCTCTCCGCATTCCCACAGCAAACGGCTGCCCACCTCAGCAACGGCTATTGGAGCTGAGGCGCGGGTTCTCACCAGAGCTGTGGCTCCCAGTTAGGGGGCTGCCTTTAGGCCTGCACGCACACACGGGGCAACGGGAATGGCCTCGTCCACACGAGGTGAGTTGACAGCTGCCTTCGGCACCGGCCTGTCTCTCCCCCGATTCTCTGTATGGAGCCCGTCCCCAGGCTCTCTCTCACCCACGCTCCACCCTAAACCGCTTCCTCCCGCAGAGAGGTCGACGGTAGCTTAAAGCACGGTTTCTGCACACTGTTGTTTCTCCGAGTTGGAACGCCCGCCTTTAGGCTTCCATGCCCAAGTAGGGCCGCAGGGCTGGCTAGATCAACCACACGGCTAGTCGTGTTCTGCCTTCTGCCGGGGCCTGCGTCTCCCTCGCAAAAGGCTTTGGGCTCCCTTGCAGTGCTCTCCTGCACGCACACCACGCCATGCTTCTACCCTCGGGAGCTGCTGGTTTAGCTGAAGCACGGATTCTCTCCCGAGTTCTTCCTTCGAGTTAGGGGGTTGTCTTTGAGGCTCCACGCACCTCCACCGGGGGCATCGGTACTAGACCCGTAACCATGGTGTGAGTTGAGAGCTGCCTTCTGCACCGGCCTGTCTCTCCCACGATTTTACGTAATGGAGCCCGTCCCCAGGCTCTCACCCACAGTACACCCTAAACTGCTTCCTCTCACAGGGAGGACGAGGGTAGCTAAAGCACGGTTTCCCTACAGTGTTGCTTCTCCCGGTTGGAACGCGGGCTCTTCGACTTCCATGCGAGAGTGGGGCCGCAGCGCTAACTTCATGAAACAAGTGGGGTGTCGTGTTCTGCTCTCTCCCGGGGCCTGAGCCTCACCCGGAACCTGGGGGTGGGCTCACGTGCAGTGGGCTCACTCACGCGCACAGCAAAATGCGTCCACCCTCCGGCAGAGGGCTCTTTCAGCCGAAGCAGGGATGCTCTACGGAGTTGTTCCTTTGAGTTAGGTGGTTGGCTACTTAGGCCCGCAGGCACACCCGGGGCCAGGGTCCCAGCCTCATAAACAAGAGGTGTGTTGAGAGCCGCCTCGCGCACCGGCCTGCTTCTCACTCCATTTCACGTGGGGGACCCTTTCCCGGCCTCTCCTACAAGAACACTGGAAAATTGCTCCAGCTTCAGGGACGGCGAAGTTCACTAAAGCGCAGCTAAGTCGGTAGCATTGATTCTTGGCGTTGGTAGCCCGGTAGCTAGGCATCCAGGCACACGGGGTACAGCAGTGCCAATCTCCTAAACGGAGAGGGGAGTCGACAGCAGCCTTCCTTTACACTCCTGCTTCTCACTCAGAGTTACGTTTTCGTTCCCTTCCCCAAGCTTTCACCAAAACACACGACAGATGACGCTCACGCTCAGGAAGGGCGATCTTTGCTGAGGCAAGGGTTCTCTACAGCTTTGTCCCTTTGCGATGGGTGGGCGGCCGTTAGGACTCCACGCACGCACGGGAGAGCCGATCTAGGTTCCCGAAACAAGAGCTGAGTCGAGAGGTGCCTTCTGCCCATGCCTATTTCTCCCTCGGAATTCTGCTGGGACTCAGTCCCCAGGTTTGCCCTCCAGCAGAGTTGAAAATGCTGCCACCCTGTGCAGAGGCGAATGAGCTGCAGCTGGGAGTCTTTACAGGCTTCTTTCTGCCAGATCAGTGTGGAGCACCCAGCATTCCAGTGCACACATGGAGCAGTGGCGTTAGCTTCAGGTCACAAGCGCTGGGCCAAGGGGTGCCTTCTGGCCCGGACTTCTGCTCCCTGGCTGTCACGGAAGGAGACCGCTCCCCGGACTCTCACCCACGGCAGCCTGGAAGCTGCTTCCTCCCTCCGAGAGGTGGATGGGAGCTAAAGCACGGCTCCTCTATCGTATGGGTTTTCGAGGAAGACTGCTAGCCATTAGACTCCCATGGAAAGTGGGCCCGCAGTGCTCGTTTCATGAAACACGTGAGGAGTCGTGTTCTGCCTCCTGCCGCCCAGGGCCCGAGTCTCACTTCGAAAAGGCTCTCGGCCTCACTTGCCGTGCTCTCCGCATTCCCACAGCAAACGGCTGCCCACCTCAGCAACGGCTATTGGAGCTGAGGCGCGGGTTCTCACCAGAGCTGTGGCTCCCAGTTAGGGGGCTGCCTTTAGGCCTGCACGCACACACGGGGCAACGGGAATGGCCTCGTCCACACGAGGTGAGTTGACAGCTGCCTTCGGCACCGGCCTGTCTCTCCCCCGATTCTCTGTATGGAGCCCGTCCCCAGGCTCTCTCTCACCCACGCTCCACCCTAAACCGCTTCCTCCCGCAGAGAGGTCGACGGTAGCTTAAAGCACGGTTTCTGCACACTGTTGTTTCTCCGAGTTGGAACGCCCGCCTTTAGGCTTCCATGCCCAAGTAGGGCCGCAGGGCTGGCTAGATCAACCACACGGCTAGTCGTGTTCTGCCTTCTGCCGGGGCCTGCGTCTCCCTCGCAAAAGGCTTTGGGCTCCCTTGCAGTGCTCTCCTGCACGCACACCACGCCATGCTTCTACCCTCGGGAGCTGCTGGTTTAGCTGAAGCACGGATTCTCTCCCGAGTTCTTCCTTCGAGTTAGGGGGTTGTCTTTGAGGCTCCACGCACCTCCACCGGGGGCATCGGTACTAGACCCGTAACCATGGTGTGAGTTGAGAGCTGCCTTCTGCACCGGCCTGTCTCTCCCACGATTTTACGTAATGGAGCCCGTCCCCAGGCTCTCACCCACAGTACACCCTAAACTGCTTCCTCTCACAGGGAGGACGAGGGTAGCTAAAGCACGGTTTCCCTACAGTGTTGCTTCTCCCGGTTGGAACGCGGGCTCTTCGACTTCCATGCGAGAGTGGGGCCGCAGCGCTAACTTCATGAAACAAGTGGGGAGTCGTGTTCTGCTCTCTCCCGGGGCCTGAGCCTCACCCGGAACCTGGGGGTGGGCTCACGTGCAGTGGGCTCACTCACGCGCACAGCAAAATGCGTCCACCCTCCGGCAGAGGGCTCTTTCAGCCGAAGCAGGGATGCTCTACGGAGTTGTTCCTTTGAGTTAGGTGGTTGGCTACTTAGGCCCGCAGGCACACCCGGGGCCAGGGTCCCAGCCTCATAAACAAGAGGTGTGTTGAGAGCCGCCTCGCGCACCGGCCTGCTTCTCACTCCATTTCACGTGGGGGACCCTTTCCCGGCCTCTCCTACAAGAACACTGGAAAATTGCTCCAGCTTCAGGGACGGCGAAGTTCACTAAAGCGCAGCTAAGTCGGTAGCATTGATTCTTGGCGTTGGTAGCCCGGTAGCTAGGCATCCAGGCACACGGGGTACAGCAGTGCCAATCTCCTAAACGGAGAGGGGAGTCGACAGCAGCCTTCCTTTACACTCCTGCTTCTCACTCAGAGTTACGTTTTCGTTCCCTTCCCCAAGCTTTCACCAAAACACACGACAGATGACGCTCACGCTCAGGAAGGGCGATCTTTGCTGAGGCAAGGGTTCTCTACAGCTTTGTCCCTTTGCGATGGGTGGGCGGCCGTTAGGACTCCACGCACGCACGGGAGAGCCGATCTAGGTTCCCGAAACAAGAGCTGAGTCGAGAGGTGCCTTCTGCCCATGCCTATTTCTCCCTCGGAATTCTGCTGGGACTCAGTCCCCAGGTTTGCCCTCCAGCAGAGTTGAAAATGCTGCCACCCTGTGCAGAGGCGAATGAGCTGCAGCTGGGAGTCTTTACAGGCTTCTTTCTGCCAGATCAGTGTGGAGCACCCAGCATTCCAGTGCACACATGGAGCAGTGGCGTTAGCTTCAGGTCACAAGCGCTGGGCCAAGGGGTGCCTTCTGGCCCGGACTTCTGCTCCCTGGCTGTCACGGAAGGAGACCGCTCCCCGGACTCTCACCCACGGCAGCCTGGAAGCTGCTTCCTCCCTCCGAGAGGTGGATGGGAGCTAAAGCACGGCTCCTCTATCGTATGGGTTTTCGAGGAAGACTGCTAGCCATTAGACTCCCATGGAAAGTGGGCCCGCAGTGCTCGTTTCATGAAACACGTGAGGAGTCGTGTTCTGCCTCCTGCCGCCCAGGGCCCGAGTCTCACTTCGAAAAGGCTCTCGGCCTCACTTGCCGTGCTCTCCGCATTCCCACAGCAAACGGCTGCCCACCTCAGCAACGGCTATTGGAGCTGAGGCGCGGGTTCTCACCAGAGCTGTGGCTCCCAGTTAGGGGGCTGCCTTTAGGCCTGCACGCACACACGGGGCAACGGGAATGGCCTCGTCCACACGAGGTGAGTTGACAGCTGCCTTTGGCACCGGCCTGTCTCTCCCCCGATTCTCTGTATGGAGCCCGTCCCCAGGCTCTCTCTCACCCACGCTCCACCCTAAACCGCTTCCTCCCGCAGAGAGGTCGACGGTAGCTTAAAGCACGGTTTCTGCACACTGTTGTTTCTCCGAGTTGGAACGCCCGCCTTTAGGCTTCCATGCCCAAGTAGGGCCGCAGGGCTGGCTAGATCAACCACACGGCTAGTCGTGTTCTGCCTTCTGCCGGGGCCTGCGTCTCCCTCGCAAAAGGCTTTGGGCTCCCTTGCAGTGCTCTCCTGCACGCACACCACGCCATGCTTCTACCCTCGGGAGCTGCTGGTTTAGCTGAAGCACGGATTCTCTCCCGAGTTCTTCCTTCGAGTTAGGGGGTTGTCTTTGAGGCTCCACGCACCTCCACCGGGGGCATCGGTACTAGACCCGTAACCATGGTGTGAGTTGAGAGCTGCCTTCTGCACCGGCCTGTCTCTCCCACGATTTTACGTAATGGAGCCCGTCCCCAGGCTCTCACCCACAGTACACCCTAAACTGCTTCCTCTCACAGGGAGGACGAGGGTAGCTAAAGCACGGTTTCCCTACAGTGTTGCTTCTCCCGGTTGGAACGCGGGCTCTTCGACTTCCATGCGAGAGTGGGGCCGCAGCGCTAACTTCATGAAACAAGTGGGGAGTCGTGTTCTGCTCTCTCCCGGGGCCTGAGCCTCACCCGGAACCTGGGGGTGGGCTCACGTGCAGTGGGCTCACTCACGCGCACAGCAAAATGCGTCCACCCTCCGGCAGAGGGCTCTTTCAGCCGAAGCAGGGATGCTCTACGGAGTTGTTCCTTTGAGTTAGGTGGTTGGCTACTTAGGCCCGCAGGCACACCCGGGGCCAGGGTCCCAGCCTCATAAACAAGAGGTGTGTTGAGAGCCGCCTCGCGCACCGGCCTGCTTCTCACTCCATTTCACGTGGGGGACCCTTTCCCGGCCTCTCCTACAAGAACACTGGAAAATTGCTCCAGCTTCAGGGACGGCGAAGTTCACTAAAGCGCAGCTAAGTCGGTAGCATTGATTCTTGGCGTTGGTAGCCCGGTAGCTAGGCATCCAGGCACACGGGGTACAGCAGTGCCAATCTCCTAAACGGAGAGGGGAGTCGACAGCAGCCTTCCTTTACACTCCTGCTTCTCACTCAGAGTTACGTTTTCGTTCCCTTCCCCAAGCTTTCACCAAAACACACGACAGATGACGCTCACGCTCAGGAAGGGCGATCTTTGCTGAGGCAAGGGTTCTCTACAGCTTTGTCCCTTTGCGATGGGTGGGCGGCCGTTAGGACTCCACGCACGCACGGGAGAGCCGATCTAGGTTCCCGAAACAAGAGCTGAGTCGAGAGGTGCCTTCTGCCCATGCCTATTTCTCCCTCGGAATTCTGCTGGGACTCAGTCCCCAGGTTTGCCCTCCAGCAGAGTTGAAAATGCTGCCACCCTGTGCAGAGGCGAATGAGCTGCAGCTGGGAGTCTTTACAGGCTTCTTTCTGCCAGATCAGTGTGGAGCACCCAGCATTCCAGTGCACACATGGAGCAGTGGCGTTAGCTTCAGGTCACAAGCGCTGGGCCAAGGGGTGCCTTCTGGCCCGGACTTCTGCTCCCTGGCTGTCACGGAAGGAGACCGCTCCCCGGACTCTCACCCACGGCAGCCTGGAAGCTGCTTCCTCCCTCCGAGAGGTGGATGGGAGCTAAAGCACGGCTCCTCTATCGTATGGGTTTTCGAGGAAGACTGCTAGCCATTAGACTCCCATGGAAAGTGGGCCCGCAGTGCTCGTTTCATGAAACACGTGAGGAGTCGTGTTCTGCCTCCTGCCGCCCAGGGCCCGAGTCTCACTTCGAAAAGGCTCTCGGCCTCACTTGCCGTGCTCTCCGCATTCCCACAGCAAACGGCTGCCCACCTCAGCAACGGCTATTGGAGCTGAGGCGCGGGTTCTCACCAGAGCTGTGGCTCCCAGTTAGGGGGCTGCCTTTAGGCCTGCACGCACACACGGGGCAACGGGAATGGCCTCGTCCACACGAGGTGAGTTGACAGCTGCCTTCGGCACCGGCCTGTCTCTCCCCCGATTCTCTGTATGGAGCCCGTCCCCAGGCTCTCTCTCACCCACGCTCCACCCTAAACCGCTTCCTCCCGCAGAGAGGTCGACGGTAGCTTAAAGCACGGTTTCTGCACACTGTTGTTTCTCCGAGTTGGAACGCCCGCCTTTAGGCTTCCATGCCCAAGTAGGGCCGCAGGGCTGGCTAGATCAACCACACGGCTAGTCGTGTTCTGCCTTCTGCCGGGGCCTGCGTCTCCCTCGCAAAAGGCTTTGGGCTCCCTTGCAGTGCTCTCCTGCACGCACACCACGCCATGCTTCTACCCTCGGGAGCTGCTGGTTTAGCTGAAGCACGGATTCTCTCCCGAGTTCTTCCTTCGAGTTAGGGGGTTGTCTTTGAGGCTCCACGCACCTCCACCGGGGGCATCGGTACTAGACCCGTAACCATGGTGTGAGTTGAGAGCTGCCTTCTGCACCGGCCTGTCTCTCCCACGATTTTACGTAATGGAGCCCGTCCCCAGGCTCTCACCCACAGTACACCCTAAACTGCTTCCTCTCACAGGGAGGACGAGGGTAGCTAAAGCACGGTTTCCCTACAGTGTTGCTTCTCCCGGTTGGAACGCGGGCTCTTCGACTTCCATGCGAGAGTGGGGCCGCAGCGCTAACTTCATGAAACAAGTGGGGTGTCGTGTTCTGCTCTCTCCCGGGGCCTGAGCCTCACCCGGAACCTGGGGGTGGGCTCACGTGCAGTGGGCTCACTCACGCGCACAGCAAAATGCGTCCACCCTCCGGCAGAGGGCTCTTTCAGCCGAAGCAGGGATGCTCTACGGAGTTGTTCCTTTGAGTTAGGTGGTTGGCTACTTAGGCCCGCAGGCACACCCGGGGCCAGGGTCCCAGCCTCATAAACAAGAGGTGTGTTGAGAGCCGCCTCGCGCACCGGCCTGCTTCTCACTCCATTTCACGTGGGGGACCCTTTCCCGGCCTCTCCTACAAGAACACTGGAAAATTGCTCCAGCTTCAGGGACGGCGAAGTTCACTAAAGCGCAGCTAAGTCGGTAGCATTGATTCTTGGCGTTGGTAGCCCGGTAGCTAGGCATCCAGGCACACGGGGTACAGCAGTGCCAATCTCCTAAACGGAGAGGGGAGTCGACAGCAGCCTTCCTTTACACTCCTGCTTCTCACTCAGAGTTACGTTTTCGTTCCCTTCCCCAAGCTTTCACCAAAACACACGACAGATGACGCTCACGCTCAGGAAGGGCGATCTTTGCTGAGGCAAGGGTTCTCTACAGCTTTGTCCCTTTGCGATGGGTGGGCGGCCGTTAGGACTCCACGCACGCACGGGAGAGCCGATCTAGGTTCCCGAAACAAGAGCTGAGTCGAGAGGTGCCTTCTGCCCATGCCTATTTCTCCCTCGGAATTCTGCTGGGACTCAGTCCCCAGGTTTGCCCTCCAGCAGAGTTGAAAATGCTGCCACCCTGTGCAGAGGCGAATGAGCTGCAGCTGGGAGTCTTTACAGGCTTCTTTCTGCCAGATCAGTGTGGAGCACCCAGCATTCCAGTGCACACATGGAGCAGTGGCGTTAGCTTCAGGTCACAAGCGCTGGGCCAAGGGGTGCCTTCTGGCCCGGACTTCTGCTCCCTGGCTGTCACGGAAGGAGACCGCTCCCCGGACTCTCACCCACGGCAGCCTGGAAGCTGCTTCCTCCCTCCGAGAGGTGGATGGGAGCTAAAGCACGGCTCCTCTATCGTATGGGTTTTCGAGGAAGACTGCTAGCCATTAGACTCCCATGGAAAGTGGGCCCGCAGTGCTCGTTTCATGAAACACGTGAGGAGTCGTGTTCTGCCTCCTGCCGCCCAGGGCCCGAGTCTCACTTCGAAAAGGCTCTCGGCCTCACTTGCCGTGCTCTCCGCATTCCCACAGCAAACGGCTGCCCACCTCAGCAACGGCTATTGGAGCTGAGGCGCGGGTTCTCACCAGAGCTGTGGCTCCCAGTTAGGGGGCTGCCTTTAGGCCTGCACGCACACACGGGGCAACGGGAATGGCCTCGTCCACACGAGGTGAGTTGACAGCTGCCTTCGGCACCGGCCTGTCTCTCCCCCGATTCTCTGTATGGAGCCCGTCCCCAGGCTCTCTCTCACCCACGCTCCACCCTAAACCGCTTCCTCCCGCAGAGAGGTCGACGGTAGCTTAAAGCACGGTTTCTGCACACTGTTGTTTCTCCGAGTTGGAACGCCCGCCTTTAGGCTTCCATGCCCAAGTAGGGCCGCAGGGCTGGCTAGATCAACCACACGGCTAGTCGTGTTCTGCCTTCTGCCGGGGCCTGCGTCTCCCTCGCAAAAGGCTTTGGGCTCCCTTGCAGTGCTCTCCTGCACGCACACCACGCCATGCTTCTACCCTCGGGAGCTGCTGGTTTAGCTGAAGCACGGATTCTCTCCCGAGTTCTTCCTTCGAGTTAGGGGGTTGTCTTTGAGGCTCCACGCACCTCCACCGGGGGCATCGGTACTAGACCCGTAACCATGGTGTGAGTTGAGAGCTGCCTTCTGCACCGGCCTGTCTCTCCCACGATTTTACGTAATGGAGCCCGTCCCCAGGCTCTCACCCACAGTACACCCTAAACTGCTTCCTCTCACAGGGAGGACGAGGGTAGCTAAAGCACGGTTTCCCTACAGTGTTGCTTCTCCCGGTTGGAACGCGGGCTCTTCGACTTCCATGCGAGAGTGGGGCCGCAGCGCTAACTTCATGAAACAAGTGGGGAGTCGTGTTCTGCTCTCTCCCGGGGCCTGAGCCTCACCCGGAACCTGGGGGTGGGCTCACGTGCAGTGGGCTCACTCACGCGCACAGCAAAATGCGTCCACCCTCCGGCAGAGGGCTCTTTCAGCCGAAGCAGGGATGCTCTACGGAGTTGTTCCTTTGAGTTAGGTGGTTGGCTACTTAGGCCCGCAGGCACACCCGGGGCCAGGGTCCCAGCCTCATAAACAAGAGGTGTGTTGAGAGCCGCCTCGCGCACCGGCCTGCTTCTCACTCCATTTCACGTGGGGGACCCTTTCCCGGCCTCTCCTACAAGAACACTGGAAAATTGCTCCAGCTTCAGGGACGGCGAAGTTCACTAAAGCGCAGCTAAGTCGGTAGCATTGATTCTTGGCGTTGGTAGCCCGGTAGCTAGGCATCCAGGCACACGGGGTACAGCAGTGCCAATCTCCTAAACGGAGAGGGGAGTCGACAGCAGCCTTCCTTTACACTCCTGCTTCTCACTCAGAGTTACGTTTTCGTTCCCTTCCCCAAGCTTTCACCAAAACACACGACAGATGACGCTCACGCTCAGGAAGGGCGATCTTTGCTGAGGCAAGGGTTCTCTACAGCTTTGTCCCTTTGCGATGGGTGGGCGGCCGTTAGGACTCCACGCACGCACGGGAGAGCCGATCTAGGTTCCCGAAACAAGAGCTGAGTCGAGAGGTGCCTTCTGCCCATGCCTATTTCTCCCTCGGAATTCTGCTGGGACTCAGTCCCCAGGTTTGCCCTCCAGCAGAGTTGAAAATGCTGCCACCCTGTGCAGAGGCGAATGAGCTGCAGCTGGGAGTCTTTACAGGCTTCTTTCTGCCAGATCAGTGTGGAGCACCCAGCATTCCAGTGCACACATGGAGCAGTGGCGTTAGCTTCAGGTCACAAGCGCTGGGCCAAGGGGTGCCTTCTGGCCCGGACTTCTGCTCCCTGGCTGTCACGGAAGGAGACCGCTCCCCGGACTCTCACCCACGGCAGCCTGGAAGCTGCTTCCTCCCTCCGAGAGGTGGATGGGAGCTAAAGCACGGCTCCTCTATCGTATGGGTTTTCGAGGAAGACTGCTAGCCATTAGACTCCCATGGAAAGTGGGCCCGCAGTGCTCGTTTCATGAAACACGTGAGGAGTCGTGTTCTGCCTCCTGCCGCCCAGGGCCCGAGTCTCACTTCGAAAAGGCTCTCGGCCTCACTTGCCGTGCTCTCCGCATTCCCACAGCAAACGGCTGCCCACCTCAGCAACGGCTATTGGAGCTGAGGCGCGGGTTCTCACCAGAGCTGTGGCTCCCAGTTAGGGGGCTGCCTTTAGGCCTGCACGCACACACGGGGCAACGGGAATGGCCTCGTCCACACGAGGTGAGTTGACAGCTGCCTTCGGCACCGGCCTGTCTCTCCCCCGATTCTCTGTATGGAGCCCGTCCCCAGGCTCTCTCTCACCCACGCTCCACCCTAAACCGCTTCCTCCCGCAGAGAGGTCGACGGTAGCTTAAAGCACGGTTTCTGCACACTGTTGTTTCTCCGAGTTGGAACGCCCGCCTTTAGGCTTCCATGCCCAAGTAGGGCCGCAGGGCTGGCTAGATCAACCACACGGCTAGTCGTGTTCTGCCTTCTGCCGGGGCCTGCGTCTCCCTCGCAAAAGGCTTTGGGCTCCCTTGCAGTGCTCTCCTGCACGCACACCACGCCATGCTTCTACCCTCGGGAGCTGCTGGTTTAGCTGAAGCACGGATTCTCTCCCGAGTTCTTCCTTCGAGTTAGGGGGTTGTCTTTGAGGCTCCACGCACCTCCACCGGGGGCATCGGTACTAGAGCCCGTAACCATGGTGTGAGTTGAGAGCTGCCTTCTGCACCGGCCTGTCTCTCCCACGATTTTACGTAATGGAGCCCGTCCCAGGCTCTCACCCACAGTACACCCTAAACTGCTTCCTCTCACAGGAGGACGAGGGTAGCTAAAGCACGGTTTCCCTACAGTGTTGCTTCTCCCGGTTGGAACGCGGGCTCTTCGACTTCCATGCGAGAGTGGGGCCGCAGCGCTAACTTCATGAAACAAGTGGGGAGTCGTGTTCCTGCTCTCTCCCGGGGCCTGAGCCTCACCCGGAACCTGGGGGGTGGCTCACGTGCAGTGGGCTCACTCACGCGCACAGCAAAATGCGTCCACCTCGGCCGCAGAGGGCTCTTTCAGCCGAAGCAGGGATGCTCTACGGAGTTGTTCCTTTGAGTTAGGTGGTTGGCTACTTAGGCCCGCAGGCACACCCGGGGCCAGGGTCCCAGCCTCATAAACAAGAGGTGTGTTGAGAGCCGCCTCGCGCACCGGCCTGCTTCTCACTCCATTTCACGTGGGGGACCCTTTCCCGGCCTCTCCTACAAGAACACTGGAAAATTGCTCCAGCTTCAGGGACGGCGAAGTTCAGTAAAGCGCAGCTAAGTCGGTAGCATTGATTCTTGGCGTTGGTAGCCCGGTAGCTAGGCATCCAGGCACACGGGGTACAGCAGTGCCAATCTCCTAAACGGAGAGGGAGTCGACAGCAGCCTTCCTTTACACTCCTGCTTCTCACTCAGAGTTACGTTTCGTTCCCTTCCCCAAGCTTTCACAAAACACACGGACAGATGACGCTCACGCTCAGGAAGGGCGATCTTTGCTGAGGCAAGGGTTCTCTACAGCTTTGTCCCTTTGCGATGGGTGGGCGGCCGTTAGGACTCCACGCACGCACGGGAGAGCCGATCTAGGTTCCCGAAACAAGAGCTGAGTCGAGAGGTGCCTTCTGCCCATGCCTATTTCTCCCTCGGAATTCTGCTGGGACTCAGTCCCCAGGTTTGCCCTCCAGCAGAGTTGAAAATGCTGCCACCCTGTGCAGAGGCGAATGAGCTGCAGCTGGGAGTCTTTACAGGCTTCTTTCTGCCAGATCAGTGTGGAGACACCCAGCATTCCAGTGCACACATGGAGCAGTGGCGTTAGCTTCAGGTCACAAGCGCTGGGCCAAGGGGTGCCTTCTGGCCCGGACTTCTGCTCCTGGCTGTCACGGAAGGAGACCGCTCCCCGGACTCTCACCCCACGGCAGCCTGGAAGCTGCTTCCTCCCTCCGAGAGGTGGATGGGAGCTAAAGCACGGCTCCTCTATCGTATGGGGTTTTCGAGGAAGACTGCTAGCCATTTAGACTCCCCATGGAAAGTGGGCCCGCAGTGCTCGTTTCATGAAACACGTGAGGAGTCGTGTTCTGCCTCCTGCCGCCCAGGGCCCGAGTCTCACTTCGAAAAGGCCTCTCGGCCTCACTTGCCGTGCTCTCCGCATTCCCACAGCAAACGGCTGCCCACCTCAGCAACGGCTATTGGAGCTGAGGCGCGGGTTCTCACCAGAGCTGTGGCTCCCAGTTAGGGGGCTGCCTTTAGGCCTGCACGGCACACACGGGGCAACGGAATGGCCTCGTCCACACGAGGTGAGTTGACAGCTGCCTTCGGCACCGGCCTGTCTCTCCCCCGATTCTCTGTATGGAGCCCGTCCTCCAGGCTCTCTCTCACCCACGCTCCACCCTAAACCGCTTCCTCCCGCAGAGAGGTCGACGGTAGCTTAAAGCACGGTTTCTGCACACTGTTGTTTCTCCGAGTTGGAACGCCCGCCTTTAGGCTTCCATGCCCAAGTAGGGGCCGCAGGGCTGGCTAGATCAACCACACGGCTAGTCGTGTTCTGCCTTCTGCCGGGGCCTGCGTCTCCCTCGCAAAAGGCTTTGGGCTCCCTTGCAGTGCTCTCCTGCACGCACACCACGCCATGCTTCTACCCTCGGGGAGCTGCTGGTTTAGCTGAAGCACGGATTCTCTCCCGAGTTCTTCCTTCGAGTTAGGGGGTTGTCTTTGAGGCTCCACGCACCTCCACCGGGGGGCATCGGTACTAGACCCGTAACCATGGTGTGAGTTGAGAGCTGCCTTCTGCACCGCCTGTCTCTCCCACGATTTTACGTAATGGAGCCCGTCCCCAGGCTCTCACCCACAGTACACCCTAAACTGCTTCCTCTCACAGGGAGGACGAGGGTAGCTAAAGCACGGTTTTCCCTACAGTGTTGCTTCTCCGGTTGGAACGCGGGCTCTTCGACTTCCATGCGAGAGTGGGGCCGCAGCGCTAACTTCATGAAACAAGTGGGGAGTCGTGTTCTGCTCTCTCCCGGGGCCTGAGCCTCACCCGGAACCTGGGGGTGGGCTCACGTGCAGTGGGCTTCACTCACGCGCACAGCAAAATGCGTCCACCCTCCGGCAGAGGGCTCTTTCAGCCGAAGCAGGGATGCTCTACGGAGTTGTTCCTTTGAGTTAGGTGGTTGGCTACTTAGGCCCGCAGGCACACCCGGGGCCAGGGTCCCAGCCTCATAAACAAGAGGTGTGTTGAGAGCCGCCTCGCGCACCGGCTGCTTCTCACTCCATTTCACGTGGGGGACCCTTTCCCGGCCTCTCCTACAAGAACACTGGAAAATTGCTCCAGCTTCAGGGACGGCGAAGTTCAGTAAAGCGCAGCTAAGTCGGTAGCATTGATTCTTGGCGTTGGTAGCCCGGTAGCTAGGCATCCAGGCACACGGGGTACAGCAGTGCCAATCTCCTAAACGGAGAGGGGAGTCGACAGCAGCCTTCCTTTACACTCCTGCTTCTCACTCAGAGTTACGTTTTCGTTCCCTTCCCCAAGCTTTCACCAAAACACACGACAGATGACGCTCACGCTCAGGAAGGGCGATCTTTGCTGAGGCAAGGGTTCTCTACAGCTTTTGTCCCTTTGCGATGGGTGGGCGGCCGTTAGGACTCCACGCACGCACGGAGAGCCGATCTAGGTTCCCGAAACAAGAGCTGAGTCGAGAGGTGCCTTCTGCCCATGCCTATTTCTCCCTCGGATTCTGCTGGGACTCAGTCCCCAGGTTTGCCTCCAGCAGAGTTGAAAATGCTGCCACCCTGTGCAGAGGCGAATGAGCTGCAGCTGGGAGTCTTTACAGGCTTCTTTCTGCCAGATCAGTGTGGAGCACCCAGCATTCCAGTGCACACATGGAGCAGTGGCGTTAGCTTCAGGTCACAAGCGCTGGGCCAAGGGGTGCCTTCTGGCCCGGACTTCTGCTCCCTGGCTGTCACGGAAGGAGACCGCTCCCCGGACTCTCACCCACGGCAGCCTGGAAGCTGCTTCCTCCCTCCGAGAGGGTGGATGGGAGCTAAAGCACGGCTCCTCTATCGTATGGGTTTTCGAGGAAGACTGCTAGCCATTAGACTCCCATGGAAAGTGGGCCCGCAGTGCTCGTTTCATGAAACACGTGAGGAGTCGTGTTCTGCCTCCTGCCGCCCAGGGCCCGAGTCTCACTTCGAAAAGGCTCTCGGCCTCACTTGCCGTGCTCTCCGCATTCCCACAGCAAACGGCTGCCCACCTCAGCAACGGCTATTGGAGCTGAGGCGCGGGTTCTCACCAGAGCTGTGGCTCCCAGTTAGGGGGCTGCCTTTAGGCCTGCACGCACACACGGGGCAACGGGAATGCCTCGTCCACACGAGGTGAGTTGACAGCTGCCTTCGGCACCGGCCTGTCTCTCCCCCGATTCTCTGTATGGAGCCCGTCCCCAGGCTCTCTCTCTCACCCACGCTCCACCCTAAACCGCTTCCTCCCGCAGAGAGGTCGACGGTAGCTTAAAGCACGGTTTCTGCACACTGTTGTTTCTCCGAGTTGGAACGCCCGCCTTTAGGCTTCCATGCCCAAGTAGGGCCGCAGGGCTGGCTAGATCAACCACACGGCTAGTCGTGTTCTGCCTTCTGCCGGGGCCTGCGTCTCCCTCGCAAAAGGCTTTGGGCTCCCTTGCAGTGCTCTCCTGCACGCACACCACGCCATGCTTCTACCCTCGGGAGCTGCTGGTTTAGCTGAAGCACGGATTCTCTCCCGAGTTCTTCCTCTCGAGTTAGGGGGTTGTCTTTGAGGCTCCACGCACCTCCACCGGGGGCATCGGTACTAGACCCGTAACCATGGTGTGAGTTGAGAGCTGCCTTCTGCACCGGCCTGTCTCTCCCACGATTTTACGTAATGGAGCCCGTCCCAGGCTCTCACCCACAGTACACCCTAAACTGCTTCCTCTCACAGGGAGGACGAGGGTAGCTAAAGCACGGTTTCCCTACAGTGTTGCTTCTCCCGGTTGGAACGCGGGCTCTTCGACTTCCATGCGAGAGTGGGGCCGCAGCGCTAACTTCATGAAACAAGTGGGGAGTCGTGTTTCTGCTCTCTCCGGGGCCTGAGCCTCACCCGGAACCTGGGGGTGGGCTCACGTGCAGTGGGCTCACTCACGCGCACAGCAAAATGCGTCCACCCTCCGGCAGAGGGCTCTTTCAGCCGAAGCAGGGATGCTTCTACGGAGTTGTTCCTTTGAGTTAGGTGGTTGGCTACTTAGGCCCGCAGGCACACCCGGGGCCAGGGTCCCAGCCTCATAAACAAGAGGTGTGTTGAGAGCCGCCTCGCGCACCGGCCTGCTTCTCACTCATTTCACGTGGGGACCCTTTCCCGGCCTCTCCTACAAGAACACTGGAAAATTGCTCCAGCTTCAGGGACGGCGAAGTTCAGTAAAGCGCAGCTAAGTCGGTAGCATTGATTCTTGGCGTTGGTAGCCCGGTAGCTAGGCATCCAGGCACACGGGTACAGCAGTGCCAATCTCCTAAACGGAGAGGGGAGTCGACAGCAGCCTTCCTTTACACTCCTGCTTCTCACTCAGAGTTACGTTTTCGTTCCCTTCCCCAAGCTTTCACCAAAACACACGACAGATGACGCTCACGCTCAGGAAGGGCGATCTTTGCTGAGGCAAGGGTTCTCTACAGCTTTGTCCCTTTGCGATGGGTGGGCGGCCGTTAGGACTCCACGCACGCACGGGAGAGCCGATCTAGGTTCCCGAAACAAGAGCTGAGTCGAGAGGTGCCTTCTGCCATGCCTATTTCTCCCTCGGAATTCTGCTGGGACTCAGTCCCCAGGTTTGCCCTCCAGCAGAGTTGAAAATGCTGCCACCCTGTGCAGAGGCGAATGAGCTGCAGCTGGGAGTCTTTACAGGCTTCTTTCTGCCAGATCAGTGTGGAGCACCCAGCATTCCAGTGCACACATGGAGCAGTGGCGTTAGCTTCAGGTCACAAGCGCTGGGCCAAGGGGGTGCCTTCTGGCCCGGACTTCTGCTCCCTGGCTGTCACGGAAGGAGGACCGCTCCCCGGACTCTCACCCACGGCAGCCTGGAAGCTGCTTCCTCCCTCCGAGAGGTGGATGGGAGCTAAAGCACGGCTCCTCTATCGTATGGGTTTTCGAGGAAGACTGCTAGCCATTAGACTCCCATGGAAAGTGGGCCCGCAGTGCTCGTTTCATGAAACACGTGAGGAGGTCGTGTTCTGCCTCCTGCCGCCCAGGGCCCGAGTCTCACTTCGAAAAGGCTCTCGGCCTCACTTGCCGTGCTCTCCGCATTCCCACAGCAAACGGCTGCCCACCTCAGCAACGGCTATTGGAGCTGAGGCGCGGGTTCTCACCAGAGCTGTGGCTCCCAGTTAGGGGGCTGCCTTTAGGCCTGCACGCACACACGGGGCAACGGGAATGGCCTCGTCCACACGAGGTGAGTTGACAGCTGCCTTCGGCAACGGCCTGTCTCTCCCCCGATTCTCTGTATGGAGCCCGTCCCCAGGCTCTCTCTCACCCACGCTCCACCCTAAACCGCTTCCTCCCGCAGAGAGGTCGACGGTAGCTTAAAGCACGGTTTCTGCACACTGTTGTTTCTCCGAGTTGGAACGCCCGCCTTTAGGCTTCCATGCCCAAGTAGGGCCGCAGGGCTGGCTAGATCAACCACACGGCTAGTCGTGTTCTGCCTTCTGCCGGGGCCTGCGTCTCCCTCGCAAAAGGCTTTGGGCTCCCTTGCAGTGCTCTCCTGCACGCACACCACGCCATGCTTCTACCCTCGGGAGCTGCTGGTTTAGCTGAAGCACGGATTCTCTCCCGAGTTCTTCCTTCGAGTTAGGGGGTTGTCTTTGAGGCTCCACGCACCTCCACCGGGGGCATCGGTACTAGACCCGTAACCATGGTGTGAGTTGAGAGCTGCCTTCTGCACGGCCTGTCTCTCCCACGATTTTACGTAATGGAGCCCGTCCCCAGGCTCTCACCCACAGTACACCCTAAACTGCTTCCTCTCACAGGGAGGACGAGGGTAGCTAAAGCACGGTTTCCCTACAGTGTTGCTTCTCCCGGTTGGAACGCGGGCTCTTCGACTTCCATGCGAGAGTGGGGCCGCAGCGCTAACTTCATGAAACAAGTGGGGAGTCGTGTTCTGCTCTCTCCCGGGGCCTGAGCCTCACCCGGAACCTGGGGGTGGGCTCACGTGCAGTGGGCTCACTCACGCGCACAGCAAAATGCGTCCACCCTCCGGCAGAGGGCTCTTTCAGCCGAAGCAGGGATGCTCTACGGAGTTGTTCCTTTGAGTTAGGTGGTTGGCTACTTAGGCCCGCAGGCACACCCGGGGCCAGGGTCCCAGCCTCATAAACAAGAGGTGTGTTGAGAGCCGCCTCGCGCACCGGCCTGCTTCTCACTCCATTTCACGTGGGGGACCCTTTCCCGGCCTCTCCTACAAGAACACTGGAAAATTGCTCCAGCTTCAGGGACGGCGAAGTTCACTAAAGCGCAGCTAAGTCGGTAGCATTGATTCTTGGCGTTGGTAGCCCGGTAGCTAGGCATCCAGGCACACGGGGTACAGGCAGTGCCAATCTCCTAAACGGAGAGGGGAGTCGACAGCAGCCTTCCTTTACACTCCTGCTTCTCACTCAGAGTTACGTTTTCGTTCCCTTCCCCAAGCTTTCACCAAAACACACGACAGATGACGCTCACGCTCAGGAAGGGCGATCTTTGCTGAGGCAAGGGTTCTCTACAGCTTTGTCCCTTTGCGATGGGTGGGCGGCCGTTAGGACTCCACGCACGCACGGGAGAGCCGATCTAGGTTCCCGAAACAAGAGCTGAGTCGAGAGGTGCCTTCTGCCCATGCCTATTTCTCCCTCGGAATTCTGCTGGGAACTCAGTCCCCAGGTTTGCCCTCCAGCAGAGTTGAAAATGCTGCCACCCTGTGCAGAGGCGAATGAGCTGCAGCTGGGAGTCTTTACAGGCTTCTTTCTGCCAGATCAGTGTGGAGCACCCAGCATTCCAGTGCACACATGGAGCAGTGGCGTTAGCTTCAGGTCACAAGCGCTGGGCCAAGGGGTGCCTTCCTGGCCCGGACTTCTGCTCCCTGGCTGTCACGGAAGGAGACCGCTCCCCGGACTCTCACCCACGGCAGCCTGGAAGCTGCTTCCTCCCTCCGAGAGGGTGGATGGGAGCTAAAGCACGGCTCCTCTATCGTATGGGTTTTCGAGGAAGACTGCTAGCCATTAGACTCCCATGGAAAGTGGCCCGCAGTGCTCGTTTCATGAAACACGTGAAGGAGTCGTGTTCTGCCTCCTGCCGCCCAGGGCCCGAGTCTCACTTCGAAAAGGCTCTCGGCCTCACTTGCCGTGCTCTCCGCATTCCCACAGCAAACGGCTTGCCCACCCTCAGCAACGGCTATTGGAGCTGAGGCGCGGGTTCTCACCAGAGCTGTGGCTCCCAGTTAGGGGGCTGCCTTTAGGCCTGCACGCACACACGGGGCAACGGGAATGGCCTCGTCCACACGAGGTGAGTTTGACAGCTGCCTTCGGCACCGGCCTGTCTCTCCCCCGATTCTCTGTATGGAGCCCGTCCCCCAGGCTCTCTCTCACCCACGCTCCACCCTAAACCGCTTCCTCCCGCAGAGAGGTCGACGGTAGCTTAAAGCACGGTTTCTGCACACTGTTGTTTCTCCGAGTTGGAACGCCCGCCTTTAGGCTTCCATGCCCAAGTAGGGCCGCAGGGCTGGCTAGATCAACCACACCGGCTAGTCGTGTTCCTGCCTTCTGCCGGGGCCTGCGTCTCCCTCGCAAAAGGCTTTGGGCTCCCTTGCAGTGCTCTCCTGCACGCACACACACGCCATGCTTCTACCCTCGGGAGCTGCTGGTTTAGCTGAAGCACAGGATTCTCTCCCGAGTTCTTCCTTCGAGTTAGGGGGTTGTCTTTGAGGCTCCACGCACCTCCACCGGGGGCATCGGTACTAGACCCGTAACCATGGTGTGAGTTGAGAGCTGCCTTCTGCACCGGCCTGTCTCTCCCACGATTTTACGTAATGGAGCCCGTCCCCAGGCTCTCACCCACAGTACACCCTAAACTGCTTCCTCTCACAGGGAGGACGAGGGTAGCTAAAGCACGGTTTCCCTACAGTGTTGCTTCTCCCGGTTGGAACGCGGGCTCTTCGACTTCCATGCGAGAGGTGGGGCCGCAGCGCTAACTTCATGAAACAAGTGGGGAGTCGTGTTTGCTCTCGGGGCTAACCTGGGGGTGGGCTCACGTGCAGTGGGCTCACTCACGCGCACAGCAAAATGCGTCCACCCTCCGGCAGAGGGCTCTTTCAGCCGAAGCAGGGATGCTCTACGGAGTTGTTCCTTTGAGTTAGGTGGTTGGCTACTTAGGCCCGCAGGCACACCCGGGGCCAGGGTCCCAGCCTCATAAACAAGAGGTGTGTTGAGAGCCGCCTCGCGCACCGGCCTGCTTCTCACTCCATTTCACGTGGGGGACCCTTTCCCGGCCTCTCCTACAAGAACACTGGAAAATTGCTCCAGCTTCAGGGACGGCGAAGTTCACTAAAGCGCAGCTAAGTCGGTAGCATTGATTCTTGGCGTTGGTAGCCCGGTAGCTAGGCATCCAGGCACACGGGGTACAGCAGTGCCAATCTCCTAAACGGAGAGGGGAGTCGACAGCAGCCTTCCTTTACACTCCTGCTTCTCACTCAGAGTTACGTTTTCGTTCCCTTCCCCAAGCTTTCACCAAAACACACGACAGATGACGCTCACGCTCAGGAAGGGCGATCTTTGCTGAGGCAAGGGTTCTCTACAGCTTTGTCCCTTTGCGATGGGTGGGCGGCCGTTAGGACTCCACGCACGCACGGGAGAGCCGATCTAGGTTCCCGAAACAAGAGCTGAGTCGAGAGGTGCCTTCTGCCCATGCCTATTTCTCCCTCGGAATTCTGCTGGGACTCAGTCCCCAGGTTTGCCCTCCAGCAGAGTTGAAAATGCTGCCACCCTGTGCAGAGGCGAATGAGCTGCAGCTGGGAGTCTTTACAGGCTTCTTTCTGCCAGATCAGTGTGGAGCACCCAGCATTCCAGTGCACACATGGAGCAGTGGCGTTAGCTTCAGGTCACAAGCGCTGGGCCAAGGGGTGCCTTCTGGCCCGGACTTCTGCTCCCTGGCTGTCACGGAAGGAGACCGCTCCCCGGACTCTCACCCACGGCAGCCTGGAAGCTGCTTCCTCCCTCCGAGAGGTGGATGGGAGCTAAAGCACGGCTCCTCTATCGTATGGGTTTTCGAGGAAGACTGCTAGCCATTAGACTCCCATGGAAAGTGGGCCCGCAGTGCTCGTTTCATGAAACACGTGAGGAGTCGTGTTCTGCCTCCTGCCGCCCAGGGCCCGAGTCTCACTTCGAAAAGGCTCTCGGCCTCACTTGCCGTGCTCTCCGCATTCCCACAGCAAACGGCTGCCCACCTCAGCAACGGCTATTGGAGCTGAGGCGCGGGTTCTCACCAGAGCTGTGGCTCCCAGTTAGGGGGCTGCCTTTAGGCCTGCACGCACACACGGGGCAACGGGAATGGCCTCGTCCACACGAGGTGAGTTGACAGCTGCCTTCGGCACCGGCCTGTCTCTCCCCCGATTCTCTGTATGGAGCCCGTCCCCAGGCTCTCTCTCACCCACGCTCCACCCTAAACCGCTTCCTCCCGCAGAGAGGTCGACGGTAGCTTAAAGCACGGTTTCTGCACACTGTTGTTTCTCCGAGTTGGAACGCCCGCCTTTAGGCTTCCATGCCCAAGTAGGGCCGCAGGGCTGGCTAGATCAACCACACGGCTAGTCGTGTTCTGCCTTCTGCCGGGGCCTGCGTCTCCCTCGCAAAAGGCTTTGGGCTCCCTTGCAGTGCTCTCCTGCACGCACACCACGCCATGCTTCTACCCTCGGGAGCTGCTGGTTTAGCTGAAGCACGGATTCTCTCCCGAGTTCTTCCTTCGAGTTAGGGGGTTGTCTTTGAGG
Organism: Mirounga angustirostris; assembly: GCF_029215605.1. NCBI lineage: Eukaryota > Metazoa > Chordata > Mammalia > Carnivora > Phocidae > Mirounga > Mirounga angustirostris. Next base: position 15,532 of record NW_026991926.1, on the reverse strand, counting down.
CTCCACGCACCTCCACCGGGGGCATCGGTACTAGACCCGTAACCATGGTGTGAGTTGAGAGCTGCCTTCTGCACCGGCCTGTCTCTCCCACGATTTTACGTAATGGAGCCCGTCCCCAGGCTCTCACCCACAGTACACCCTAAACTGCTTCCTCTCACAGGGAGGACGAGGGTAGCTAAAGCACGGTTTCCCTACAGTGTTGCTTCTCCCGGTTGGAACGCGGGCTCTTCGACTTCCATGCGAGAGTGGGGCCGCAGCGCTAACTTCATGAAACAAGTGGGGAGTCGTGTTCTGCTCTCTCCCGGGGCCTGAGCCTCACCCGGAACCTGGGGGTGGGCTCACGTGCAGTGGGCTCACTCACGCGCACAGCAAAATGCGTCCACCCTCCGGCAGAGGGCTCTTTCAGCCGAAGCAGGGATGCTCTACGGAGTTGTTCCTTTGAGTTAGGTGGTTGGCTACTTAGGCCCGCAGGCACACCCGGGGCCAGGGTCCCAGCCTCATAAACAAGAGGTGTGTTGAGAGCCGCCTCGCGCACCGGCCTGCTTCTCACTCCATTTCACGTGGGGGACCCTTTCCCGGCCTCTCCTACAAGAACACTGGAAAATTGCTCCAGCTTCAGGGACGGCGAAGTTCACTAAAGCGCAGCTAAGTCGGTAGCATTGATTCTTGGCGTTGGTAGCCCGGTAGCTAGGCATCCAGGCACACGGGGTACAGCAGTGCCAATCTCCTAAACGGAGAGGGGAGTCGACAGCAGCCTTCCTTTACACTCCTGCTTCTCACTCAGAGTTACGTTTTCGTTCCCTTCCCCAAGCTTTCACCAAAACACACGACAGATGACGCTCACGCTCAGGAAGGGCGATCTTTGCTGAGGCAAGGGTTCTCTACAGCTTTGTCCCTTTGCGATGGGTGGGCGGCCGTTAGGACTCCACGCACGCACGGGAGAGCCGATCTAGGTTCCCGAAACAAGAGCTGAGTCGAGAGGTGCCTTCTGCCCATGCCTATTTCTCCCTCGGAATTCTGCTGGGACTCAGTCCCCAGGTTTGCCCTCCAGCAGAGTTGAAAATGCTGCCACCCTGTGCAGAGGCGAATGAGCTGCAGCTGGGAGTCTTTACAGGCTTCTTTCTGCCAGATCAGTGTGGAGCACCCAGCATTCCAGTGCACACATGGAGCAGTGGCGTTAGCTTCAGGTCACAAGCGCTGGGCCAAGGGGTGCCTTCTGGCCCGGACTTCTGCTCCCTGGCTGTCACGGAAGGAGACCGCTCCCCGGACTCTCACCCACGGCAGCCTGGAAGCTGCTTCCTCCCTCCGAGAGGTGGATGGGAGCTAAAGCACGGCTCCTCTATCGTATGGGTTTTCGAGGAAGACTGCTAGCCATTAGACTCCCATGGAAAGTGGGCCCGCAGTGCTCGTTTCATGAAACACGTGAGGAGTCGTGTTCTGCCTCCTGCCGCCCAGGGCCCGAGTCTCACTTCGAAAAGGCTCTCGGCCTCACTTGCCGTGCTCTCCGCATTCCCACAGCAAACGGCTGCCCACCTCAGCAATGGCTATTGGAGCTGAGGCGCGGGTTCTCACCAGAGCTGTGGCTCCCAGTTAGGGGGCTGCCTTTAGGCCTGCACGCACACACGGGGCAACGGGAATGGCCTCGTCCACACGAGGTGAGTTGACAGCTGCCTTCGGCACCGGCCTGTCTCTCCCCCGATTCTCTGTATGGAGCCCGTCCCCAGGCTCTCTCTCACCCACGCTCCACCCTAAACCGCTTCCTCCCGCAGAGAGGTCGACGGTAGCTTAAAGCACGGTTTCTGCACACTGTTGTTTCTCCGAGTTGGAACGCCCGCCTTTAGGCTTCCATGCCCAAGTAGGGCCGCAGGGCTGGCTAGATCAACCACACGGCTAGTCGTGTTCTGCCTTCTGCCGGGGCCTGCGTCTCCCTCGCAAAAGGCTTTGGGCTCCCTTGCAGTGCTCTCCTGCACGCACACCACGCCATGCTTCTACCCTCGGGAGCTGCTGGTTTAGCTGAAGCACGGATTCTCTCCCGAGTTCTTCCTTCGAGTTAGGGGGTTGTCTTTGAGGCTCCACGCACCTCCACCGGGGGCATCGGTACTAGACCCGTAACCATGGTGTGAGTTGAGAGCTGCCTTCTGCACCGGCCTGTCTCTCCCACGATTTTACGTAATGGAGCCCGTCCCCAGGCTCTCACCCACAGTACACCCTAAACTGCTTCCTCTCACAGGGAGGACGAGGGTAGCTAAAGCACGGTTTCCCTACAGTGTTGCTTCTCCCGGTTGGAACGCGGGCTCTTCGACTTCCATGCGAGAGTGGGGCCGCAGCGCTAACTTCATGAAACAAGTGGGGAGTCGTGTTCTGCTCTCTCCCGGGGCCTGAGCCTCACCCGGAACCTGGGGGTGGGCTCACGTGCAGTGGGCTCACTCACGCGCACAGCAAAATGCGTCCACCCTCCGGCAGAGGGCTCTTTCAGCCGAAGCAGGGATGCTCTACGGAGTTGTTCCTTTGAGTTAGGTGGTTGGCTACTTAGGCCCGCAGGCACACCCGGGGCCAGGGTCCCAGCCTCATAAACAAGAGGTGTGTTGAGAGCCGCCTCGCGCACCGGCCTGCTTCTCACTCCATTTCACGTGGGGGACCCTTTCCCGGCCTCTCCTACAAGAACACTGGAAAATTGCTCCAGCTTCAGGGACGGCGAAGTTCACTAAAGCGCAGCTAAGTCGGTAGCATTGATTCTTGGCGTTGGTAGCCCGGTAGCTAGGCATCCAGGCACACGGGGTACAGCAGTGCCAATCTCCTAAACGGAGAGGGGAGTCGACAGCAGCCTTCCTTTACACTCCTGCTTCTCACTCAGAGTTACGTTTTCGTTCCCTTCCCCAAGCTTTCACCAAAACACACGACAGATGACGCTCACGCTCAGGAAGGGCGATCTTTGCTGAGGCAAGGGTTCTCTACAGCTTTGTCCCTTTGCGATGGGTGGGCGGCCGTTAGGACTCCACGCACGCACGGGAGAGCCGATCTAGGTTCCCGAAACAAGAGCTGAGTCGAGAGGTGCCTTCTGCCCATGCCTATTTCTCCCTCGGAATTCTGCTGGGACTCAGTCCCCAGGTTTGCCCTCCAGCAGAGTTGAAAATGCTGCCACCCTGTGCAGAGGCGAATGAGCTGCAGCTGGGAGTCTTTACAGGCTTCTTTCTGCCAGATCAGTGTGGAGCACCCAGCATTCCAGTGCACACATGGAGCAGTGGCGTTAGCTTCAGGTCACAAGCGCTGGGCCAAGGGGTGCCTTCTGGCCCGGACTTCTGCTCCCTGGCTGTCACGGAAGGAGACCGCTCCCCGGACTCTCACCCACGGCAGCCTGGAAGCTGCTTCCTCCCTCCGAGAGGTGGATGGGAGCTAAAGCACGGCTCCTCTATCGTATGGGTTTTCGAGGAAGACTGCTAGCCATTAGACTCCCATGGAAAGTGGGCCCGCAGTGCTCGTTTCATGAAACACGTGAGGAGTCGTGTTCTGCCTCCTGCCGCCCAGGGCCCGAGTCTCACTTCGAAAAGGCTCTCGGCCTCACTTGCCGTGCTCTCCGCATTCCCACAGCAAACGGCTGCCCACCTCAGCAATGGCTATTGGAGCTGAGGCGCGGGTTCTCACCAGAGCTGTGGCTCCCAGTTAGGGGGCTGCCTTTAGGCCTGCACGCACACACGGGGCAACGGGAATGGCCTCGTCCACACGAGGTGAGTTGACAGCTGCCTTCGGCACCGGCCTGTCTCTCCCCCGATTCTCTGTATGGAGCCCGTCCCCAGGCTCTCTCTCACCCACGCTCCACCCTAAACCGCTTCCTCCCGCAGAGAGGTCGACGGTAGCTTAAAGCACGGTTTCTGCACACTGTTGTTTCTCCGAGTTGGAACGCCCGCCTTTAGGCTTCCATGCCCAAGTAGGGCCGCAGGGCTGGCTAGATCAACCACACGGCTAGTCGTGTTCTGCCTTCTGCCGGGGCCTGCGTCTCCCTCGCAAAAGGCTTTGGGCTCCCTTGCAGTGCTCTCCTGCACGCACACCACGCCATGCTTCTACCCTCGGGAGCTGCTGGTTTAGCTGAAGCACGGATTCTCTCCCGAGTTCTTCCTTCGAGTTAGGGGGTTGTCTTTGAGGCTCCACGCACCTCCACCGGGGGCATCGGTACTAGACCCGTAACCATGGTGTGAGTTGAGAGCTGCCTTCTGCACCGGCCTGTCTCTCCCACGATTTTACGTAATGGAGCCCGTCCCCAGGCTCTCACCCACAGTACACCCTAAACTGCTTCCTCTCACAGGGAGGACGAGGGTAGCTAAAGCACGGTTTCCCTACAGTGTTGCTTCTCCCGGTTGGAACGCGGGCTCTTCGACTTCCATGCGAGAGTGGGGCCGCAGCGCTAACTTCATGAAACAAGTGGGGAGTCGTGTTCTGCTCTCTCCCGGGGCCTGAGCCTCACCCGGAACCTGGGGGTGGGCTCACGTGCAGTGGGCTCACTCACGCGCACAGCAAAATGCGTCCACCCTCCGGCAGAGGGCTCTTTCAGCCGAAGCAGGGATGCTCTACGGAGTTGTTCCTTTGAGTTAGGTGGTTGGCTACTTAGGCCCGCAGGCACACCCGGGGCCAGGGTCCCAGCCTCATAAACAAGAGGTGTGTTGAGAGCCGCCTCGCGCACCGGCCTGCTTCTCACTCCATTTCACGTGGGGGACCCTTTCCCGGCCTCTCCTACAAGAACACTGGAAAATTGCTCCAGCTTCAGGGACGGCGAAGTTCAGTAAAGCGCAGCTAAGTCGGTAGCATTGATTCTTGGCGTTGGTAGCCCGGTAGCTAGGCATCCAGGCACACGGGGTACAGCAGTGCCAATCTCCTAAACGGAGAGGGGAGTCGACAGCAGCCTTCCTTTACACTCCTGCTTCTCACTCAGAGTTACGTTTTCGTTCCCTTCCCCAAGCTTTCACCAAAACACACGACAGATGACGCTCACGCTCAGGAAGGGCGATCTTTGCTGAGGCAAGGGTTCTCTACAGCTTTGTCCCTTTGCGATGGGTGGGCGGCCGTTAGGACTCCACGCACGCACGGGAGAGCCGATCTAGGTTCCCGAAACAAGAGCTGAGTCGAGAGGTGCCTTCTGCCCATGCCTATTTCTCCCTCGGAATTCTGCTGGGACTCAGTCCCCAGGTTTGCCCTCCAGCAGAGTTGAAAATGCTGCCACCCTGTGCAGAGGCGAATGAGCTGCAGCTGGGAGTCTTTACAGGCTTCTTTCTGCCAGATCAGTGTGGAGCACCCAGCATTCCAGTGCACACATGGAGCAGTGGCGTTAGCTTCAGGTCACAAGCGCTGGGCCAAGGGGTGCCTTCTGGCCCGGACTTCTGCTCCCTGGCTGTCACGGAAGGAGACCGCTCCCCGGACTCTCACCCACGGCAGCCTGGAAGCTGCTTCCTCCCTCCGAGAGGTGGATGGGAGCTAAAGCACGGCTCCTCTATCGTATGGGTTTTCGAGGAAGACTGCTAGCCATTAGACTCCCATGGAAAGTGGGCCCGCAGTGCTCGTTTCATGAAACACGTGAGGAGTCGTGTTCTGCCTCCTGCCGCCCAGGGCCCGAGTCTCACTTCGAAAAGGCTCTCGGCCTCACTTGCCGTGCTCTCCGCATTCCCACAGCAAACGGCTGCCCACCTCAGCAATGGCTATTGGAGCTGAGGCGCGGGTTCTCACCAGAGCTGTGGCTCCCAGTTAGGGGGCTGCCTTTAGGCCTGCACGCACACACGGGGCAACGGGAATGGCCTCGTCCACACGAGGTGAGTTGACAGCTGCCTTCGGCACCGGCCTGTCTCTCCCCCGATTCTCTGTATGGAGCCCGTCCCCAGGCTCTCTCTCACCCACGCTCCACCCTAAACCGCTTCCTCCCGCAGAGAGGTCGACGGTAGCTTAAAGCACGGTTTCTGCACACTGTTGTTTCTCCGAGTTGGAACGCCCGCCTTTAGGCTTCCATGCCCAAGTAGGGCCGCAGGGCTGGCTAGATCAACCACACGGCTAGTCGTGTTCTGCCTTCTGCCGGGGCCTGCGTCTCCCTCGCAAAAGGCTTTGGGCTCCCTTGCAGTGCTCTCCTGCACGCACACCACGCCATGCTTCTACCCTCGGGAGCTGCTGGTTTAGCTGAAGCACGGATTCTCTCCCGAGTTCTTCCTTCGAGTTAGGGGGTTGTCTTTGAGGCTCCACGCACCTCCACCGGGGGCATCGGTACTAGACCCGTAACCATGGTGTGAGTTGAGAGCTGCCTTCTGCACCGGCCTGTCTCTCCCACGATTTTACGTAATGGAGCCCGTCCCCAGGCTCTCACCCACAGTACACCCTAAACTGCTTCCTCTCACAGGGAGGACGAGGGTAGCTAAAGCACGGTTTCCCTACAGTGTTGCTTCTCCCGGTTGGAACGCGGGCTCTTCGACTTCCATGCGAGAGTGGGGCCGCAGCGCTAACTTCATGAAACAAGTGGGGAGTCGTGTTCTGCTCTCTCCCGGGGCCTGAGCCTCACCCGGAACCTGGGGGTGGGCTCACGTGCAGTGGGCTCACTCACGCGCACAGCAAAATGCGTCCACCCTCCGGCAGAGGGCTCTTTCAGCCGAAGCAGGGATGCTCTACGGAGTTGTTCCTTTGAGTTAGGTGGTTGGCTACTTAGGCCCGCAGGCACACCCGGGGCCAGGGTCCCAGCCTCATAAACAAGAGGTGTGTTGAGAGCCGCCTCGCGCACCGGCCTGCTTCTCACTCCATTTCACGTGGGGGACCCTTTCCCGGCCTCTCCTACAAGAACACTGGAAAATTGCTCCAGCTTCAGGGACGGCGAAGTTCAGTAAAGCGCAGCTAAGTCGGTAGCATTGATTCTTGGCGTTGGTAGCCCGGTAGCTAGGCATCCAGGCACACGGGGTACAGCAGTGCCAATCTCCTAAACGGAGAGGGGAGTCGACAGCAGCCTTCCTTTACACTCCTGCTTCTCACTCAGAGTTACGTTTTCGTTCCCTTCCCCAAGCTTTCACCAAAACACACGACAGATGACGCTCACGCTCAGGAAGGGCGATCTTTGCTGAGGCAAGGGTTCTCTACAGCTTTGTCCCTTTGCGATGGGTGGGCGGCCGTTAGGACTCCACGCACGCACGGGAGAGCCGATCTAGGTTCCCGAAACAAGAGCTGAGTCGAGAGGTGCCTTCTGCCCATGCCTATTTCTCCCTCGGAATTCTGCTGGGACTCAGTCCCCAGGTTTGCCCTCCAGCAGAGTTGAAAATGCTGCCACCCTGTGCAGAGGCGAATGAGCTGCAGCTGGGAGTCTTTACAGGCTTCTTTCTGCCAGATCAGTGTGGAGCACCCAGCATTCCAGTGCACACATGGAGCAGTGGCGTTAGCTTCAGGTCACAAGCGCTGGGCCAAGGGGTGCCTTCTGGCCCGGACTTCTGCTCCCTGGCTGTCACGGAAGGAGACCGCTCCCCGGACTCTCACCCACGGCAGCCTGGAAGCTGCTTCCTCCCTCCGAGAGGTGGATGGGAGCTAAAGCACGGCTCCTCTATCGTATGGGTTTTCGAGGAAGACTGCTAGCCATTAGACTCCCATGGAAAGTGGGCCCGCAGTGCTCGTTTCATGAAACACGTGAGGAGTCGTGTTCTGCCTCCTGCCGCCCAGGGCCCGAGTCTCACTTCGAAAAGGCTCTCGGCCTCACTTGCCGTGCTCTCCGCATTCCCACAGCAAACGGCTGCCCACCTCAGCAACGGCTATTGGAGCTGAGGCGCGGGTTCTCACCAGAGCTGTGGCTCCCAGTTAGGGGGCTGCCTTTAGGCCTGCACGCACACACGGGGCAACGGGAATGGCCTCGTCCACACGAGGTGAGTTGACAGCTGCCTTCGGCACCGGCCTGTCTCTCCCCCGATTCTCTGTATGGAGCCCGTCCCCAGGCTCTCTCTCACCCACGCTCCACCCTAAACCGCTTCCTCCCGCAGAGAGGTCGACGGTAGCTTAAAGCACGGTTTCTGCACACTGTTGTTTCTCCGAGTTGGAACGCCCGCCTTTAGGCTTCCATGCCCAAGTAGGGCCGCAGGGCTGGCTAGATCAACCACACGGCTAGTCGTGTTCTGCCTTCTGCCGGGGCCTGCGTCTCCCTCGCAAAAGGCTTTGGGCTCCCTTGCAGTGCTCTCCTGCACGCACACCACGCCATGCTTCTACCCTCGGGAGCTGCTGGTTTAGCTGAAGCACGGATTCTCTCCCGAGTTCTTCCTTCGAGTTAGGGGGTTGTCTTTGAGGCTCCACGCACCTCCACCGGGGGCATCGGTACTAGACCCGTAACCATGGTGTGAGTTGAGAGCTGCCTTCTGCACCGGCCTGTCTCTCCCACGATTTTACGTAATGGAGCCCGTCCCCAGGCTCTCACCCACAGTACACCCTAAACTGCTTCCTCTCACAGGGAGGACGAGGGTAGCTAAAGCACGGTTTCCCTACAGTGTTGCTTCTCCCGGTTGGAACGCGGGCTCTTCGACTTCCATGCGAGAGTGGGGCCGCAGCGCTAACTTCATGAAACAAGTGGGGAGTCGTGTTCTGCTCTCTCCCGGGGCCTGAGCCTCACCCGGAACCTGGGGGTGGGCTCACGTGCAGTGGGCTCACTCACGCGCACAGCAAAATGCGTCCACCCTCCGGCAGAGGGCTCTTTCAGCCGAAGCAGGGATGCTCTACGGAGTTGTTCCTTTGAGTTAGGTGGTTGGCTACTTAGGCCCGCAGGCACACCCGGGGCCAGGGTCCCAGCCTCATAAACAAGAGGTGTGTTGAGAGCCGCCTCGCGCACCGGCCTGCTTCTCACTCCATTTCACGTGGGGGACCCTTTCCCGGCCTCTCCTACAAGAACACTGGAAAATTGCTCCAGCTTCAGGGACGGCGAAGTTCACTAAAGCGCAGCTAAGTCGGTAGCATTGATTCTTGGCGTTGGTAGCCCGGTAGCTAGGCATCCAGGCACACGGGGTACAGCAGTGCCAATCTCCTAAACGGAGAGGGGAGTCGACAGCAGCCTTCCTTTACACTCCTGCTTCTCACTCAGAGTTACGTTTTCGTTCCCTTCCCCAAGCTTTCACCAAAACACACGACAGATGACGCTCACGCTCAGGAAGGGCGATCTTTGCTGAGGCAAGGGTTCTCTACAGCTTTGTCCCTTTGCGATGGGTGGGCGGCCGTTAGGACTCCACGCACGCACGGGAGAGCCGATCTAGGTTCCCGAAACAAGAGCTGAGTCGAGAGGTGCCTTCTGCCCATGCCTATTTCTCCCTCGGAATTCTGCTGGGACTCAGTCCCCAGGTTTGCCCTCCAGCAGAGTTGAAAATGCTGCCACCCTGTGCAGAGGCGAATGAGCTGCAGCTGGGAGTCTTTACAGGCTTCTTTCTGCCAGATCAGTGTGGAGCACCCAGCATTCCAGTGCACACATGGAGCAGTGGCGTTAGCTTCAGGTCACAAGCGCTGGGCCAAGGGGTGCCTTCTGGCCCGGACTTCTGCTCCCTGGCTGTCACGGAAGGAGACCGCTCCCCGGACTCTCACCCACGGCAGCCTGGAAGCTGCTTCCTCCCTCCGAGAGGTGGATGGGAGCTAAAGCACGGCTCCTCTATCGTATGGGTTTTCGAGGAAGACTGCTAGCCATTAGACTCCCATGGAAAGTGGGCCCGCAGTGCTCGTTTCATGAAACACGTGAGGAGTCGTGTTCTGCCTCCTGCCGCCCAGGGCCCGAGTCTCACTTCGAAAAGGCTCTCGGCCTCACTTGCCGTGCTCTCCGCATTCCCACAGCAAACGGCTGCCCACCTCAGCAACGGCTATTGGAGCTGAGGCGCGGGTTCTCACCAGAGCTGTGGCTCCCAGTTAGGGGGCTGCCTTTAGGCCTGCACGCACACACGGGGCAACGGGAATGGCCTCGTCCACACGAGGTGAGTTGACAGCTGCCTTCGGCACCGGCCTGTCTCTCCCCCGATTCTCTGTATGGAGCCCGTCCCCAGGCTCTCTCTCACCCACGCTCCACCCTAAACCGCTTCCTCCCGCAGAGAGGTCGACGGTAGCTTAAAGCACGGTTTCTGCACACTGTTGTTTCTCCGAGTTGGAACGCCCGCCTTTAGGCTTCCATGCCCAAGTAGGGCCGCAGGGCTGGCTAGATCAACCACACGGCTAGTCGTGTTCTGCCTTCTGCCGGGGCCTGCGTCTCCCTCGCAAAAGGCTTTGGGCTCCCTTGCAGTGCTCTCCTGCACGCACACCACGCCATGCTTCTACCCTCGGGAGCTGCTGGTTTAGCTGAAGCACGGATTCTCTCCCGAGTTCTTCCTTCGAGTTAGGGGGTTGTCTTTGAGGCTCCACGCACCTCCACCGGGGGCATCGGTACTAGACCCGTAACCATGGTGTGAGTTGAGAGCTGCCTTCTGCACCGGCCTGTCTCTCCCACGATTTTACGTAATGGAGCCCGTCCCCAGGCTCTCACCCACAGTACACCCTAAACTGCTTCCTCTCACAGGGAGGACGAGGGTAGCTAAAGCACGGTTTCCCTACAGTGTTGCTTCTCCCGGTTGGAACGCGGGCTCTTCGACTTCCATGCGAGAGTGGGGCCGCAGCGCTAACTTCATGAAACAAGTGGGGAGTCGTGTTCTGCTCTCTCCCGGGGCCTGAGCCTCACCCGGAACCTGGGGGTGGGCTCACGTGCAGTGGGCTCACTCACGCGCACAGCAAAATGCGTCCACCCTCCGGCAGAGGGCTCTTTCAGCCGAAGCAGGGATGCTCTACGGAGTTGTTCCTTTGAGTTAGGTGGTTGGCTACTTAGGCCCGCAGGCACACCCGGGGCCAGGGTCCCAGCCTCATAAACAAGAGGTGTGTTGAGAGCCGCCTCGCGCACCGGCCTGCTTCTCACTCCATTTCACGTGGGGGACCCTTTCCCGGCCTCTCCTACAAGAACACTGGAAAATTGCTCCAGCTTCAGGGACGGCGAAGTTCACTAAAGCGCAGCTAAGTCGGTAGCATTGATTCTTGGCGTTGGTAGCCCGGTAGCTAGGCATCCAGGCACACGGGGTACAGCAGTGCCAATCTCCTAAACGGAGAGGGGAGTCGACAGCAGCCTTCCTTTACACTCCTGCTTCTCACTCAGAGTTACGTTTTCGTTCCCTTCCCCAAGCTTTCACCAAAACACACGACAGATGACGCTCACGCTCAGGAAGGGCGATCTTTGCTGAGGCAAGGGTTCTCTACAGCTTTGTCCCTTTGCGATGGGTGGGCGGCCGTTAGGACTCCACGCACGCACGGGAGAGCCGATCTAGGTTCCCGAAACAAGAGCTGAGTCGAGAGGTGCCTTCTGCCCATGCCTATTTCTCCCTCGGAATTCTGCTGGGACTCAGTCCCCAGGTTTGCCCTCCAGCAGAGTTGAAAATGCTGCCACCCTGTGCAGAGGCGAATGAGCTGCAGCTGGGAGTCTTTACAGGCTTCTTTCTGCCAGATCAGTGTGGAGCACCCAGCATTCCAGTGCACACATGGAGCAGTGGCGTTAGCTTCAGGTCACAAGCGCTGGGCCAAGGGGTGCCTTCTGGCCCGGACTTCTGCTCCCTGGCTGTCACGGAAGGAGACCGCTCCCCGGACTCTCACCCACGGCAGCCTGGAAGCTGCTTCCTCCCTCCGAGAGGTGGATGGGAGCTAAAGCACGGCTCCTCTATCGTATGGGTTTTCGAGGAAGACTGCTAGCCATTAGACTCCCATGGAAAGTGGGCCCGCAGTGCTCGTTTCATGAAACACGTGAGGAGTCGTGTTCTGCCTCCTGCCGCCCAGGGCCCGAGTCTCACTTCGAAAAGGCTCTCGGCCTCACTTGCCGTGCTCTCCGCATTCCCACAGCAAACGGCTGCCCACCTCAGCAACGGCTATTGGAGCTGAGGCGCGGGTTCTCACCAGAGCTGTGGCTCCCAGTTAGGGGGCTGCCTTTAGGCCTGCACGCACACACGGGGCAACGGGAATGGCCTCGTCCACACGAGGTGAGTTGACAGCTGCCTTCGGCACCGGCCTGTCTCTCCCCCGATTCTCTGTATGGAGCCCGTCCCCAGGCTCTCTCTCACCCACGCTCCACCCTAAACCGCTTCCTCCCGCAGAGAGGTCGACGGTAGCTTAAAGCACGGTTTCTGCACACTGTTGTTTCTCCGAGTTGGAACGCCCGCCTTTAGGCTTCCATGCCCAAGTAGGGCCGCAGGGCTGGCTAGATCAACCACACGGCTAGTCGTGTTCTGCCTTCTGCCGGGGCCTGCGTCTCCCTCGCAAAAGGCTTTGGGCTCCCTTGCAGTGCTCTCCTGCACGCACACCACGCCATGCTTCTACCCTCGGGAGCTGCTGGTTTAGCTGAAGCACGGATTCTCTCCCGAGTTCTTCCTTCGAGTTAGGGGGTTGTCTTTGAGGCTCCACGCACCTCCACCGGGGGCATCGGTACTAGACCCGTAACCATGGTGTGAGTTGAGAGCTGCCTTCTGCACCGGCCTGTCTCTCCCACGATTTTACGTAATGGAGCCCGTCCCCAGGCTCTCACCCACAGTACACCCTAAACTGCTTCCTCTCACAGGGAGGACGAGGGTAGCTAAAGCACGGTTTCCCTACAGTGTTGCTTCTCCCGGTTGGAACGCGGGCTCTTCGACTTCCATGCGAGAGTGGGGCCGCAGCGCTAACTTCATGAAACAAGTGGGGAGTCGTGTTCTGCTCTCTCCCGGGGCCTGAGCCTCACCCGGAACCTGGGGGTGGGCTCACGTGCAGTGGGCTCACTCACGCGCACAGCAAAATGCGTCCACCCTCCGGCAGAGGGCTCTTTCAGCCGAAGCAGGGATGCTCTACGGAGTTGTTCCTTTGAGTTAGGTGGTTGGCTACTTAGGCCCGCAGGCACACCCGGGGCCAGGGTCCCAGCCTCATAAACAAGAGGTGTGTTGAGAGCCGCCTCGCGCACCGGCCTGCTTCTCACTCCATTTCACGTGGGGGACCCTTTCCCGGCCTCTCCTACAAGAACACTGGAAAATTGCTCCAGCTTCAGGGACGGCGAAGTTCACTAAAGCGCAGCTAAGTCGGTAGCATTGATTCTTGGCGTTGGTAGCCCGGTAGCTAGGCATCCAGGCACACGGGGTACAGCAGTGCCAATCTCCTAAACGGAGAGGGGAGTCGACAGCAGCCTTCCTTTACACTCCTGCTTCTCACTCAGAGTTACGTTTTCGTTCCCTTCCCCAAGCTTTCACCAAAACACACGACAGATGACGCTCACGCTCAGGAAGGGCGATCTTTGCTGAGGCAAGGGTTCTCTACAGCTTTGTCCCTTTGCGATGGGTGGGCGGCCGTTAGGACTCCACGCACGCACGGGAGAGCCGATCTAGGTTCCCGAAACAAGAGCTGAGTCGAGAGGTGCCTTCTGCCCATGCCTATTTCTCCCTCGGAATTCTGCTGGGACTCAGTCCCCAGGTTTGCCCTCCAGCAGAGTTGAAAATGCTGCCACCCTGTGCAGAGGCGAATGAGCTGCAGCTGGGAGTCTTTACAGGCTTCTTTCTGCCAGATCAGTGTGGAGCACCCAGCATTCCAGTGCACACATGGAGCAGTGGCGTTAGCTTCAGGTCACAAGCGCTGGGCCAAGGGGTGCCTTCTGGCCCGGACTTCTGCTCCCTGGCTGTCACGGAAGGAGACCGCTCCCCGGACTCTCACCCACGGCAGCCTGGAAGCTGCTTCCTCCCTCCGAGAGGTGGATGGGAGCTAAAGCACGGCTCCTCTATCGTATGGGTTTTCGAGGAAGACTGCTAGCCATTAGACTCCCATGGAAAGTGGGCCCGCAGTGCTCGTTTCATGAAACACGTGAGGAGTCGTGTTCTGCCTCCTGCCGCCCAGGGCCCGAGTCTCACTTCGAAAAGGCTCTCGGCCTCACTTGCCGTGCTCTCCGCATTCCCACAGCAAACGGCTGCCCACCTCAGCAACGGCTATTGGAGCTGAGGCGCGGGTTCTCACCAGAGCTGTGGCTCCCAGTTAGGGGGCTGCCTTTAGGCCTGCACGCACACACGGGGCAACGGGAATGGCCTCGTCCACACGAGGTGAGTTGACAGCTGCCTTCGGCACCGGCCTGTCTCTCCCCCGATTCTCTGTATGGAGCCCGTCCCCAGGCTCTCTCTCACCCACGCTCCACCCTAAACCGCTTCCTCCCGCAGAGAGGTCGACGGTAGCTTAAAGCACGGTTTCTGCACACTGTTGTTTCTCCGAGTTGGAACGCCCGCCTTTAGGCTTCCATGCCCAAGTAGGGCCGCAGGGCTGGCTAGATCAACCACACGGCTAGTCGTGTTCTGCCTTCTGCCGGGGCCTGCGTCTCCCTCGCAAAAGGCTTTGGGCTCCCTTGCAGTGCTCTCCTGCACGCACACCACGCCATGCTTCTACCCTCGGGAGCTGCTGGTTTAGCTGAAGCACGGATTCTCTCCCGAGTTCTTCCTTCGAGTTAGGGGGTTGTCTTTGAGGCTCCACGCACCTCCACCGGGGGCATCGGTACTAGACCCGTAACCATGGTGTGAGTTGAGAGCTGCCTTCTGCACCGGCCTGTCTCTCCCACGATTTTACGTAATGGAGCCCGTCCCCAGGCTCTCACCCACAGTACACCCTAAACTGCTTCCTCTCACAGGGAGGACGAGGGTAGCTAAAGCACGGTTTCCCTACAGTGTTGCTTCTCCCGGTTGGAACGCGGGCTCTTCGACTTCCATGCGAGAGTGGGGCCGCAGCGCTAACTTCATGAAACAAGTGGGGAGTCGTGTTCTGCTCTCTCCCGGGGCCTGAGCCTCACCCGGAACCTGGGGGTGGGCTCACGTGCAGTGGGCTCACTCACGCGCACAGCAAAATGCGTCCACCCTCCGGCAGAGGGCTCTTTCAGCCGAAGCAGGGATGCTCTACGGAGTTGTTCCTTTGAGTTAGGTGGTTGGCTACTTAGGCCCGCAGGCACACCCGGGGCCAGGGTCCCAGCCTCATAAACAAGAGGTGTGTTGAGAGCCGCCTCGCGCACCGGCCTGCTTCTCACTCCATTTCACGTGGGGGACCCTTTCCCGGCCTCTCCTACAAGAACACTGGAAAATTGCTCCAGCTTCAGGGACGGCGAAGTTCAGTAAAGCGCAGCTAAGTCGGTAGCATTGATTCTTGGCGTTGGTAGCCCGGTAGCTAGGCATCCAGGCACACGGGGTACAGCAGTGCCAATCTCCTAAACGGAGAGGGGAGTCGACAGCAGCCTTCCTTTACACTCCTGCTTCTCACTCAGAGTTACGTTTTCGTTCCCTTCCCCAAGCTTTCACCAAAACACACGACAGATGACGCTCACGCTCAGGAAGGGCGATCTTTGCTGAGGCAAGGGTTCTCTACAGCTTTGTCCCTTTGCGATGGGTGGGCGGCCGTTAGGACTCCACGCACGCACGGGAGAGCCGATCTAGGTTCCCGAAACAAGAGCTGAGTCGAGAGGTGCCTTCTGCCCATGCCTATTTCTCCCTCGGAATTCTGCTGGGACTCAGTCCCCAGGTTT